>NW_025953923.1:563065-651341 GCF_022497035.1 Daldinia vernicosa
CCCGCCCCCCCCCCCCCCCCCCCCCCCCCCCCCCCCCCCCCCCCCCCCCCGCCCCCCCCCCCCCCCCCCCCCCCCCCAGTCTAGCTATTTCAGTTTCTATACTCTATGCTTACGGGGGAGCGATGTGATGTGGGTGATATATTAAAATTGGATTAGAAAAGTGTTTAATGTATGAAAAAAATATATAAAAGCAAGAAAAAGGACTAGTCCGCGGGTGAGCGTTGGTAAGGCGGTGCTCACACCTTATTATAACCCCAGGGAGGAAATATACCTAGGTAGCTATACGAACCGTTATGTTTACTTATAACCATAACCATCTCCTCTAAAATTTGGCACAATCTTTGGTCGCGTAGGTGAGCGAACAGGTTCACCTTCACCACCAATCGTAAGTCCCATGCTGGGAGGTAGTCAGCACTTGGAAGTTCTACATTAGCAATAAGCATGGCAATTAACTAAGGAAAAGGCCAATCAATGAAAAGACGCTACGAGGCTGAAAATTACGGAAGTTAAAAAAACGTTGCGTTAACACGTAAAATACTAGCTGCGCTTTTACATAGGTAACTGTCAGATTAGTCAGCGCTGTCAGGTGACTTGAAATCTCTGATTTCCCTGTAATTACTCGCGTTCCACGCGTTCTCACGATCTTAGACACTCATAACAACATACTATGTACAATAAGATCATCAGTAATTACATCCATATTGCCCTGAATCATCACTTAGGTAATCGTGCGTACCGATTGTTTGATACATACTTGCCAACCCCGCTATTCATGCAATTATACCGAATATACTGCCCGACTAGCCTTGCTCTTAATAAAATATAGGAGAGTTGATTGTTAATATCACAGACGCTTTTGATGCTTGAAATTCTTAATAAACAATCCGTAAACCATCTTGCGCCATTATTCCCGTTGCTTTAGGTGGTTTTCTCTATTAATACCTATATACAGTTATAAGATGCCTATACATTAGATAACGAGTCCCTTTTCGCACTCGAAAACGGCATCATTATTTTCTTCCAACGCATTCACAATTAATCTCCAGACACTCTTATCCCACATGAGTCCTGCATGTCCAACTTTGTCCTCGGGACAAGTATCCTGAACGATAACGTTAGTTGCCCCTTCCTCGTCAATCCTGCTGACATCCGGCGATACCAGCGTATCCGAATTGGACATGATAACTGTCACTTTGTTTCCGGGCTGCACTATCTTGCCGGCATTCTTGAAGTCGTTGTATATCCCGCCATCGGTTGCCATGTCTTCGCAGGCTGGGCATCCTAGCGCGTCCACGACCTTCTTAGCGAGGGCGCGAGTGAAATTCCCGCCGATATACCATAGATCGGTGAAGCCGAAGTACTTCGCACCATGAATAGCCGGTCCCAACGCGACCACGTGCTCCACGATATCCGAGATACCATCTTGTGTCATTGGTACGTATATGGCTTGAACACCACCCTCGGAGTGACCAACAATATCGACCTTTTCCGCGCCGGTTTTATCCTTAACTTCTTTCACAAAGCTAGCGATATCTTTTGCCGATTCTGACATTGGTCTAAGACCACCAATCCAAGGTACCAAACTCCAGGCACCGTAAGTCTCAGAGAATGTGCAGTAACCGCGCCTGTTGAGTTCCCATTGAAGCATGTTCAGGTCGACTTGGCGGTTTGCCGAGAGCCCATGGAGCAGGACGACGGGATTCCGGTCGCTTTTGCAGTCGAAGTTGTTTTCAGGTGCGCCGTATAATTCGCTAAATCTTAGGATATCCGGCGTATCGGTATCAAAGCCCAGACCGCGCCGGCCGAGATCCCGAACATCATCATTATTAATCCGGGATGCGCTCGGGAGAGCGTTCGCGCCCAGCGACAAAAGAGACTGGGCTAATAAAAGACCACTTAATTTTATAGACGGCATGATGGATATTTAGATGTGTATGGAATTATTCGCACACTGGTTAGGTCTACTCTAGTATTCAGACAGCAATACGTTCTTATATAAGTACGCTATCATTAAATCCGCCAATGAATGCTTCCATCCTTATTTTCTCCTTGAAATTAAAATAAAATAGCAAACTGACAGTTTAGGAAATTCCACTTCCTCTCGCTTTACCGAATGCGTAAGGAGTGTTGGGATCACCCTTACCTTTTTCGCCATGCCGCAATCCTTCGGTAGGGGACACACTTTACATATAGTAACTGCGTATGTATGCTGTAGGCTCGGTATCCTCCGCAAGCCACTCGTCGCCTGAAACGGATAGACCGACGGTCGTATATGTTTCAGACGGCAATGTATGCGATTGGCTATCTACCGAGACGTCAGACGGATGTACCTTTAAATCGTCCATTGCAACGTTAGCCGCAACCTTCCTCCGAGGGACTAGCGTATGTCTTTTCCTCTTATTAACATGGCATTGGTAACGTGAATGGGTTCTAGAATCTGATGGCTCAACTATAATCTATAGAACCTAGTTCCCGGGCCTCATCTACAGTATTATACATCCCTTGCTTTAATCTACTAAAGTTTGCCTCAAACAATCAATTACCTATCCTGAGCTCAAAGTCTTAACATCTAGCCGGGAGGGAGCCACTCCGATTATGAATAATACTTTGGGCACATGGGCCACTACGAAGAAAAGCAAATGTAAAGATTCTATTAATGCCATATAAGAAGAACTACCAACACCAGAAATTGTTAGTTATATATAATACAGACGTCTAATTGTCTAAGTGAAAACAAGCTGCTGTGCCGTAGATAAATTTAACAACAAGCTATCCTAAAATGCGCCTGTTAGCCGTTTCACTTTCCGTCTGCCAAGTCAAGAGGAAGCAACGTACAGGAAAATAAAAATGAAACGCGTTGCCCATTCTCAAATTGGGTTGACTGAATCCTAATCCAAATGGATAATAAACGTACTAAATCTCACTATGAGTATCGCCAAAACTATGGTTATAGTGTTCTGCTACTGCAAGGGATAGGGGCTCAGTCCTCAAGTTTTTGCAGTCCAGAAGCGAGCGTTGGCTTGCTGTCTAGCCCCTCACTGAAATAATAAGTTTAAAGCCATGGTGTAACCAGATATATTTCGTAGCGTCTTATGAGGATATGCCGCTACATACTAGATATTAGGTATATGGACGGGTATCTTATAGCTTATATTTGCCTATTCCACGCGAGAAGTGGTGGCTGCTAAAATGAATAAATACCTCTTAAGATACTAGGTACCTACAGGTAATACCTACCTAGCAGAAAAGGGGGGGAAAGGGGGGGCTCAGGTCACTATGCATAATTTATACGCACTTAAACTATGCGACGGTCGAAGTTCAAAGGTGGTAAACATCTGTTATCGCATTAGTATATACAACTAGAAGTAATCAATTGTTTGAGTTCATATGGTATGACTTTTAGTCTTAGGTAGTTATCCCTACCTAACTTAGAAAGAGTATTTTTACTAAACTATAAAGGGGTAACTTACCCAAGATTAAAGCTTACGCTCGATCTCAAAATCATATCTAACAATCATAACTGCAAACGTCATATAATATATTACGCTGCCTCTAGCGGATATCACAAATACTTTAGTTAGGTAATCTTTTCAAACTTAAACTGAGGACCGACTCAGTGTAGATTGAGAGCTGAAGCAGGTTGACGTGGTACGCTGGTGCGCTCACCCTCCGACCATCCGAGCTGATGCTCCGATCTGTATAGACGGCCTCACGAGAAGAAACGGACGGAGGATCGGGTTCGCCCGCTATCTCATGATACTTGTTCGGGCTTAAATTATTCGAGATACTTCTCTATAGATTCCTTTCCTTTTCGAGCGTTATATAAGTATTCTAAGCATAGGTATCAGTCTGATTTTTGAATAGTATCCTCTGTACTCTATTAATCCACATACTATTTTTTAATTCAGCCATATAAACCCTACGTCCCCAAAGCCGCTGTTTATTTGCCTATCCCTTTTCCTCTTAAACGTGGCTAAATACGATTTATCATGTCCGACCAAGACGGTCAAAAGTCCGAGCATGGAGGATCCCTAACAGGTAGGCCTTCTAGCGACAGCAAAGGAGACATTGAACAGGCTAGAAGTCTGGCGGAAAAGCCACCTTATGACCCGAATATTGTCGATTGGGATGGTCCCAATGATCCAGTAAATCCTCTTAATTGGCCAACATGGAAGAAGGGCCTCCATGTTGCGTATGTCAGTCTATTCGTCCTCTTCGCGTAAGTAATTTCTCGTCTCCTCTTCTGTGTACAGATAAGTAGTATATTGACCTTAGCATTATTCCTAACTCGCTCCTAGGAACTTAGCTTCGACTATGTTCGCTCCCGGCGCAGCAGAACTGGCCCAAGAATTCCACATCACCAGCTCCGTGCTTGCCACTTTCACGGTCAGCATCTACGTCCTAGGCTTCATGATAGGGCCTCTATTCCTCGCGCCGCTCTCCGAGCTGTACGGCCGCCTCATCATCTACCATGTCTGTAACTTAATATACCTCGCCTTTACGCTTGGATGCGCCCTTAGCAAGAATACCGCAATGTTCCTCGTTTTCCGATTTTTCGCCGGTTGCGCATCCTCGGGGCCTATGACAATAGGAGGCGGCACTATAGCCGATGTGACGCGGCAGGAGAATCGGGGCAAGGCCATGGCAATGTTCGTCATTGGGCCACTTCTAGGACCTGTATGTACACACTTGATACCAAAACCTAATGAGTTGTTACTAATAACGCATAGTCAATTGGGCCCATCATCGGTGGATTTGTAGCTCAAGATATCGGTTGGCGTTGGACATTTTGGATTATTCTTATTGCGGTAAGCTAGCCTAGGTACTCCATAATCATATATTCATGGCCTAATAAAGCTGTCTATTCGTAGTCCGGTGCCCTCGGCCTAGCTTCTCTTACGTTCTTGAGAGAGACCAACGCCACAGTTCTACTTCAGCGAAAGACCGAGCGTCTCCGGAGGGAAACGGGAAATACGGAGCTTACTTCCAAATTGGATTTGAAGCTATCCCCTCGCGAACTTCTTACACGATCCATTGTACGTCCAGTGAAGATGGCTATCTTCTCACCTGTTACCCTGCTGTTATCCCTTTACGGTGGCGTGCTGTTTGGGTTCGTGTTTCTCCTCTTTACTACGTTCCCGGCTATATTCAAAGATCAATACGGATTCAGCCCTAGCACTGCTGGTTTGGCGTATCTAGGCCTTGGGATAGGGATGCTATGCGGTCTATTCCTATTCACAATCATGAGTGATAAGCTGCTCGGTCAGAAAGGGGGCAATACACCCGCTAAACCGGAGCAACGACTCATTCTGATGAAATGGTTTGCGCCTATTACACCCATCGGATGCTTCATATATGGGTGGACCGCGTACTATAAAACTCATTGGATATTTCCTGAGATCGGGACCTTCATCATCGGAGTCGGGAGCCTCTTTGTTATCCTACCCTCCCAAACCTATCTAGTTGATGCTTTTGGGCCTCAAGCCGCAGCTTCAGCAATGGCTGCTAACGTCGTCATTCGTGCCCCCTTCGGAGCCTTCCTTACTTTTATTGCTCCGCCGCTTTACGCAAAACTAGGGCTAGGATGGGGCAATAGTGTCTTGGGCTTTATTTGTCTAGCCTTTACTCCAGTGCCATGGCTATTCTACCATTACGGAGAATACCTAAGAACACGCTTCGCGGTCAAATTATAATACTTTCTAAAGCTCAGATTCACGGAATTTTGCTTGCGAAAAAAGCATCGAATCATCATTTGATAGCAAGCGTTCGTTATGCATCGCACCATCTATTTCGTGCTAACTCTCACCCTTAACACTCCATTTTCTCTAAAACTTTAGAGTTTACTTAGAACAGAGATTTAGAATTATCGATGTCCTATTACATAGAACTAGGTAATTATTTAATTATATTATAGAAATAAAAGATAAAGCTATTTAAGATGGATTTTAGGTATTTAAGTTAAACGAGTGGGAGATGTACATGTCTTAAGGCGTCATATCCTTGAAAATAAAATAGGTAATAAAAAGGGGTAAAATCGACATCCTACTATTAGAACAAAAACCAACCCTGACTTCTATCTAAGGCTTCAATATTCAAATTTTCACATTAGATGCCACATACATAGTCCATTAATCGGGTTTATAAGTCGTTGCTTGGATGTTACATGAAACCGCGATATTTCCCAAGGTACCGGATGTGAGTATCCGCCTCAGCAAGAATATATTCATATTAACAAACAAAATGGCACATCAATTCTCTCTATATAGCCCGGAAATAACGCCAACCAAACATATAAAGATACGAACCCTCGGTATTTAATCCAAAAACCCGGCTATAGGTCAACATCATGCGATTCCCCTCATGCCTCCGCGCCGTTGCGCGCAAGTTTTCACCAATGAGCAAATCCCGGGGTGCCGAGTTCAGAGCCCGAAGCAATCGGTTATTAGAAGCACTTTGTCACAATGATTGTAATATAAGTTGTATTGGGTAAGTTCTACATAAGAGGGAGGATCTAGTAGGATCCAGTATTTATATACATGCGGGTACCCGTCAATATGAGGAGAAAGCGATACCTCATATAAATAAAGAAATTAAGCGCCGATGTTTGAAAGCTCTCCTTCGGAAACCAAATGCTCATCAGTAGCAATGGGCAACGAAACCAGTTCAACGCGGATCGCAGCATGTCATGTCTCGCCGGTCTTCCTGTCCGCCAAGGACACGACCCTTAAGGCGATATCGCTGATCCAAGAAGCCGCGGGGAATAAGGCGAATCTCGTGGTATTCCCCGAGTCGTATATCCCCGCGTTCCCTGTCTGGAGCGCGCTGCGTGTTCCGACCGAGAACCATGCCTTCTTCCAGCGTATGGTGACAGAGTCCATCTACGCCGACGGCGAAGAAGTAGACGCAATCCGCGCAGCAGCCAAGCAATTCGGCGTGCTCGTCAGTCTCGGATTCTCCGAAAAGGTCCGCTACAGCAGCGCCACGCTATTTAACTCGAACGTGCTCATCGGAGCCGACGGCGAGATCCTAGTTCATCATCGGAAGCTCATGCCCACCTTCTACGAAAAGCTTACCTGGGCTCCGGGAGACGGGCACGGCCTTCAAGTTGCCGAGACGAAGTTTGGCAAGGTCGGAGTGCTGATCTGCGGGGAAAATACAAATCCGCTGGCCTTGTACACCATGACGGCGCAGGGCGAGCAGATCCATATCAGTACCTGGCCTGCGGTGTGGCCTACGCGGTTACCACATGGTGATACACGATCAACCCACGTCGTAGAGAGCAGTAAAATCGACGCCCAACCTCGCCGTTTAACTATCGCCCCCGGAGTAGACTACGACAACGTCGGTGCAAACAGAACACGCGCCGCAGCGCACTGTTTCGAAGCGAAATGTTTCGGTGTGCTCTGCGCCGGCGTCCTCGGCGAAGATGCCATCGCATCCATCGCATTGTCTTTAGCATTGTCTTCAGCAGTGTCTTCATCCAGTTCTAGCGAGCAAGAGGTAGTAAGATCCTCAGTAGCGCAGGGACTGGAGCGCTTACCAAGAGGCGCTACAATGTTTCTTGATACGACGGGGACCCTACTTCCCGGCTTCACGTTGAACCCCAAGACTTCAGAAAAGGTGCAGGTGGATTTCCTTCAGAAGGAGGAAGGCATCCTATATGCCGATGTTGACTTGGAGGATTGTGTAGAGGGGAAACAGTACCACGATATTGCGGGTGGGTATCAAAGGTTGGATGTCTTTGAGCTTAAAGTTGATCGTAGGCGGAGACAGCCGGTTATATTTGAATAACTGTTGCGGTTGTACAGAATTACCTAGCCGAGTCATAAACTATCATCTTCATTAATAGATGCTTAGGTACCTAACCTTGGGCAGATGGTCGAGAGAGTCACATAACCCTCATAAAATAGAGGGAGGTCTAATATACACTTCTTGAAAGTTGATTCATGTTGACTAGAGTTACGCGGCGGCCTTTGCAGCTTCCTTTTCCGCAGCCTTAGCAGCCTTCTTCGCAGCTATCTGTTTCTCCTTTTCTAACTTCTTCAACTGGTTTTTCGTCAGCTTACCTTCTCCGTCTTGACCTTCGGGCTTTGTCTCTGCCGCTTCTACAACGGGGATAGTTCTCTGCGCTCTGGGATTACCTCTCCACGTCAATGGTCGCACAGACATGAATAATTTGACAGTCTCTTCCGTTACCTTCGCTCTCCGCTCTTGGAAGGCGGCGACGTAGTCCTGGAGATACTTGATACATATTGCTTTGAGCTAGGGGAAAAGTTAGCGAATTAATACCCATGTAGAGGCAATAATACATACTTCTCCAGTTAGAAGCTTGCCTTCCCTATAATCCTGTCCAATTTTTGCTAGTTCCTAGATATTTATTAGTATTGGAAGTAAATAGGGGTAGAAGTGATAACATACTTCATCATCATCCATGAAAAACTGCAGATACTGGTAGGAAACATCTATGTCGGGATTCCCGCCCTTCTCCCTTTGCTCTTCCGCGCTAACTTGGCCACCGGAGAAAGCATATTTGTTGACCTTATCCTTGATTTGTTTAGGAGTATCCTTCATGAAGATGGCAGAAGAATCGATGCTGGCAGACATTTTCGAGCCCGGGCCCTGTAGGGCGTCGAGGAACCGGGAATGGATTAAAGAAGGTTTGGCGTATTTTAGCCTGGCAGCGCAATCTCTAGTCAACCGGAAATAGGGGTCTTGGTCGATAGCGCAGGGAATGAGACATGGGATACTCGCGGTCTTCTTTTCGTCGTCACCAAATATGTGCGGAAAGGTAGTCGCGAATGCAGTAGCACCCTGTATACTGGTGAAGTGAATCTTCCCGATATTCGAGCTATGCTGATGTTAGTTGATGGTTGTCACGTGTGCACAAATAGAATAGCTCAATGAGGTGACGGAATAAATAATGAGAACATACCTTTCGTCGAAACCAAACGTAGCTTTTGCTTGGTTGTAGGTAACTAGTTTGGCGAATCGAGTGACATTTTTATAGAAAGCCCCGCCCATGAATTCGTAGTCGGAGAAAATGAAGGTCTTGTTAGGGTCAAAGCCTATGGCGATGATGTCCTGACAGTTGGTTCGCGAGTAACCAATGACTTCCTCAACTGTCCTCTTTTCTGAGAAGAGAAACTTTTCGTCTATTTAAACGATGCTATTAGCCATCGTAGTCAGTTAAGACGGTATAAAAATACGAACCATCCGTAAGCATGATAACCAGGGGCACATCAAATACATCCTGTAACCACCTAGAACAACTTGGTCAGCCTACTTCTCTTTATATGTTATATAATTAAATTAAGTTCCGGATATATACTAACTTGCAGAAGTCGAAGATCTGTGTATGTCCGATGTGCATGCTGTCGCTACTAGGACCACGACCAGTGTATAAGAAGAAAGGTTCACCCTAAAGACCATTACTTAGATATAGCCAATAACTAATTGTCTGTCTTTTCAAGCTATACCTTCTCGTAACGATCCAATATTATACCGAGGTCGCGTTCGCTAAAGACGATTTGGCGTCGCAAGAAGCGATGAGGCTTGTGACCGGTAACCCTTTCGAATCTCTCTAGTATCTCCTTGTCGATCAACTTGGTGCCAAACTCCTCCACTAACTTCTTATAGTCGATCGCCTTAACTTTACCATCCTCACCAACCTCGCCAGCCACATTCCAAGGGTCAACTGTCTGCTTTGACGGATGAGAAGTCGGAACATTAGGATCCGCAGCAGACGGGACCTCTTTGGTCGGTGCCTCGAGCTCTGAAGCCATGTTTAATGTTTGAGTTAATTCGTCAGTCTTGGGTATCAATAAGAACTCCAAGCCAGCTTAGAGCCCTTCAATTGGAAAATGTGGCAGGAGTAATCAGCTTCTCAAGTAGAAGGACAACTGGAGGATTACGGCGTCGCAACAGCCAGTGAGTCAAATGGAGGGGCAATCTCCGTAACTTTTTTGGAGGGGCAAGTACCTAAGTACCGATATACGCAGGGTTCCAACTTCCAACTTGCCAAGAGAAAAAAGGTGAGCAAAAATGGATTCGGTGAGATGCGCAGAGTGGGTCTAAGTCAAGCCACATACCGGAGCGGAAAATCCGACCTCCCACCTCAAGCTCCAGCATCCAGCCTCAGCAATCCATTCGATTGCTTCGGTTTCCAATTGTCCATGTATCAATAATACACATACATACACAATACCTTTAAAGCGCCGCGAACCGTACATACCTAACGAACTTCGACCGCGCCCTATCGTCGTCTCTAGTTACAGAAGGCCTTCTGCAACTACTCTCCTTCCAATTTAAGCAAGATGACGTCGACAATCGGCATTCCCATCAAGCTTCTCAACGAGGCGCAAGGTCATATCGTGACCTTGGAGATTACCTCGGGCCAGACGTATCGCGGCAAGCTACTCGAAGGTAAACTCGCGTTTTATTTTGCTAATACAACTTTTCACGGGGAGCCCTCGAAGCTAACTAACTTCTCTACGCGTAGCCGAGGACAACATGAACGTACAACTCAAGGACATCACGGTCACGGCGCGCGACGGACGAGTAAGCCACTTGGATCAGGTGTATATCCGCGGCAGCCACGTGCGATTCTTTATCGTACCCGACATGTTGAAGTATGCACCACGCGTTTTAGGAAGAAGCAATTTTGGATAACTAACAGTCACCGTAGGAATGCCCCTATGTTCCGAAGTCGCAACGCGAGAGGTCGTGGTGTCGGTCTGGCCAGAGGACGAGCGACCGTTAGTAGAGCAAGAGCGAGCGGACGCGGAGGACGATGAGCATGTGCGGATCAGGAAGCTGGCCGTGTCAATAATCACCGGCGTTTTTAAAAACAGATGGGAAAAGTCTGAGATACCAATGTGCCAGCCAGTTATCGGGTGCTACTGGATACCGCGGTGGATGGCGTTGTTTACTTAGGTACACTGCTGGCAAAGGAATAGCTGGAGGATACGGGGCTATATTTAGGGGCTCGTCCTCTTCCACTCTCAAGTAGGCAACCTGACGCTTGCTCGTTTTCAACTCCCTGCTGAACACTACATAGCCGGTGTCACCGTCTGGAGGGATGCCATTGCGATAGATTGAGCTGACAAATATGGGCGGGAAACGAAGATAATTACCGTCAGCACTTGGCGTATGTAAATTTTCAGAGATAATGAATTCACAGGTGGCATTATTTGATTGCGGAAACAGGCATGAATATTGATCTAGGACAGACTTTTGAAAAGTTCAGACCAACATATAGGTAGGGGACCTTGAAGACCTGACTTTGAGTTCTCGGGACTGATATAGATATATGTGTGCTCAAGGGTTTGCTGTGAGGTACAATACAAGGTACCTTAATGAGAACACGTATATAAGCCAGGCTCTTCCTTCATTCATATAAACTCAATCAGTCAATCAAGCTCCATATACAGCACATATACCGCTCTTTTAGTCATTGGGGGCATAGCTGTTGAAATAAAATAAAAATTTCGGCAATTCCTTGCTTGATCAGAAACTAGTCGTTACTCTAGCAGGGAGCTACTCTAGGTATCTAAGGTAAATAGAACAATTCTAGAATAAAAACACTTATCATGAGCGAAGACTACAGCACTCCTTACGCTCAATCACCTTTGCGCAGATAAACATACCTTTCATCTCATCACAACTACTCGGCAAGTCTTTTATTCATATTGATTTCATTCCATTCATTCATTCATTCATAGCTACCATCTAGCTACCGATTCCCAGTGCCCGCACACGAACCGAGATAGAATTCTCAGATCTAGTAGTCCATCGAGGGGTGGCGGCTGCTGTTGTTACTGCGTAGCCCAAAAATCAGCATTATATTCTTCCTATTTAGGTATACTTGACGAAAAGAGGTATCAACCGAGACTAGGTACTTACGGGTCATACTGGTCCTGGCCGCCGTACTGCTGGTCATACAACTCCTCGGCTTGCCTCTTAGCGTGGTGCTTGGCCTTCTCGCGGTCTACAAAGTCCAGACCCTTCGTCTCGATGAGCTTGTCGACCTCGGCGCCTGCGATGCCGGCAAGGAGTTCCTTCGCGAAGGCGTGGTCGACTGCCTTGCCTGCAAGCGAGGATATGTCAGCTACCTAATTATTACTAACTAGTGTATTTATTCCAAGCGCCAAGTATAGTCGCTCGATGTTGTGGTAGCAAGCATACCTTCTTTGCGTTGACGGTCCTCGAAGAGCTTCATGGCCTCGAAGGAGGCAGCACCACCTATGAACTCGTGGGACAGCTTCGACTCGTGAGGCTGGCCGTCGTAGACCTCGTCGCGGGCGTTCTTAGCGTCGTCTAATTGTAATTAGCTTCACAACACATAGCGGTGGGTAATCCATCTTAGCGCTGAACATACCAAATCCGAACATGTTTGCTAGTTTATAACGATAAAAAAAAAAGTCGTTAAGATGGTTTGTTCGTCTTGTTTATTCGTCAAAATTGTTAAGTTGTCTTTGTTAAGAACCAAAAATTCAAAAGAATACAGATGAAACATGCTTATATAGGTAATCTAGGTAGGTACCTAATGGAGCAGCTTCCTCATACATAGGCTACCTCATTACGAGCTTAGTTAGCAATGACATCTTCATGTGGATCGGGGACGCTGCTGAAACCTGATCGGCTGGACCGGCACGCGCATTAGGGGCCGTAACAGGTAAGAGACAGAACTAAACAAGTTAAGTACGACTCCTCTGCCTCTGTTGTAGCAAATACGGGGGTATGCCGGTATAACGGAAAGGCGGAGTAGGCTGCCTCTGGTCATTCCTGCGATGTGATTTGCGCGTATTCCATCATGGCCAGATAATATGTCACACCTCATATCTGCATACCGCCAAGGATAGTAACATCTTACAAAGCTCCTATTTCATGCATTTTGGAAAATAATAGCTTTCAAGTGTACATAGTACCTATATAGCCAGTACCTAATAGCCTTCAATTCCAAAGCAGACGCATATTGCTGAGTAAGGCGATGTATGTTCAAATATCTCTACTAAAGCCCATAGGTTCTGCAGAGAGATATCGAATAATTATCCTAACCCCTCTTCCGCCGATAAATAACTGTAGAGTTATCGTAATCGACCTCGGGCTTACCTTAGGTAGGTAGATAGCACATGCTCACTTCACCTAAACCCATTGGACGCAGGGATGAAGCCTGAAACAGTTTATATATCGTAACCAACGCAAGACTCGCTATCCGACAAGGTCACAATTTCAAGAAACCCTCAGGGTTGACGGTGGACCGAGTTAGTATCCAACTTGCGAGGGTTGGAATCACTGGATCATGTCCTTTGCGTATCGAAACGGGGCCTCGTAATCCAGCCACCATTGACATCATGCTCGTTTCGTCGTCAAGCTGTTACCCGCCCAACTTACGTACGATTATTATGCCGTAAGAGGTGGGCTCGAGAAGGCTAGCGCCGGATCGAGAGATGCTGAATTTACTTGCAACTAACCTAGGACGTACGATGTAACTTGGAAGCACATGTGTGGTTGAAAGAGACAGGGTTGCCAAGCTAGGGTGCCAAGCCGATACCCGGCTTGGCAAAGCTTGTTCACAACTGCTGGGTCAAGCAAGTCAGGGGTTTGGACGTGGGGGATCTAGCTCGTTTATTGGTTGATTCTGAGATCATCTAGCCTCCATGAGTGAGGGAAACAAGGATAGATGATGAACCGAACTTGTTTCACGATTGTAGAAAGAATATATGACAGTTATAGGTAATAGCACAACGCAAAAACTGGTATCTTTTAATCCCTTCTGTCTAGGTACCTAAGATAGATAGATCGCTCATGACTTATGCTGCACCCCCTCCAAACTTAGCCTTGTATTCGCCGTGTGCCTTCTTTTGCCTGTCCCAATCCTTCTTTAACTTTTTCAATTGGCTCTTAGCAACTTCACTGCCGTCCTTCATCTTCGTAGGCAATCCTTCAGCATCCCATTCGCTATACCGATCGTCGCTCTTAAACATTTCCTCTGGCGCCACTTTTGCCTTTTCCCATTTTTCTTCTTCGGCTTTTTCTCTGGCAATTCTTGCTTCTTCCTTCGCACGTGCTTTCTCCGCTTCCTTGGCTGCCTTTTCCTCTCTTGCTGCGATTAACTCGGCCGCGGGAACAAATTTGATCAACGATGGCTGATCCGGCCGATCGTCTAAGTAGACTCCGAGATTAGTGAGATCAAAATCTCGCACTCGGTCGCTCAAGGTCAGGATTGACTTCTTCACTTCCGGTGATGCTGTCGGGGCTAGACGCCGGAGCTCATCACGTAACTTGGCCACTGCTCGTAGATATGGCAATGCCAATTGTTCTGGGTCTCTAGTTCCAGCACTGGCTAAAGATTCAAACTCCGGATCCGGTGATTGAGAGAGAAGGTTGGTGATAGTTTCAGAGGAAGAAAGCTTCAGAGCCCGCACGTCAGAATAGACAGTCTCATATACAGTCTTATATGGCTGCACGGTCGTTGCCGGGTCTTGGTTAGTCGCTGCGGCGGCAGAAACCCAGCCGAGACCTTCATAAGGAGGGCTCGCATTCGCGTCGAGACCAAGGATTCCAACTATCTTGGTAATCCACCTTGCAATTGCTTCAACTGCTGGTAGGTCCACATCGGACTTTTGGGTGTTAATATGAACGTTGGCTTTTCTAATGACTTCCGCTATTGCCCGTAAGACTTGTGGCGTGTCAAAAGAGTTAGTAAAGGCTTCCTCGACGTCCGTCTTAGCTTGTTCTAAATCGGCTCGCAAGCCTTCTTGAGATTTATCATTAATCGAGAGTGCCTTCACACCGCCATCCACAGTCGTCGAAGAGCCCGCTGCCTCAGCTAGAAGCGATTTTGTGTTTGTGAAAAAGTTCTGTTGGCATTAGTAGGCATTTGCAATCGAGGAACTAGTAGGCAGCTTACATTTACCAGGCTTTCCCAGCTGTCGGCTTGAGTTCTCATATCCGGCGATATTTCAACACCGTCATTCCATCTGCCGAGAAGGAAAACTATGCGCATTGACCGTGCTGTATATGTTGATGCCAGCGCGTCCTTGATTGTCTGGAAATTCTTGAGGGATTTGGACATTTTCGACCCGGAAATCGATAAGTGGCCCATGTGCAGGAAGTAGTTGACCCAGGTATGCTCATGACCGTGTTCGCAGAAATACGCCTCGCTTTGAGCCAGTTCATTGTCGTGATGTGGGAATGCCAGATCGATACCACCACTATGGAGGTCCATACGTGAACCTAGGACATCGGACGCCATTACTGAGCATTCGATATGCCACCCTGGCCGTCCGTTGCCCCATTTGCTTGGCCAGTACGGTTCACCTGGCTTGGACTTCTTCCATAGTGCAAAATCGCCGGCACCCTTCTTCCCGCCCAGGCTCTTGGATAAGGAGCCCTCGCCTTCTTCTTGCAGTGCCTTGTCATTACGACTATCCGGTCGTAATCTCGCATACGTATTTCCCGCCTTCTCGAACGCTGCAATGTCGAAGTAGACGGATCCCTCAGCCTCGTACGCATAACCCTTTTCGACAATCTTCTCGACGAATTTGGCAATCTGGGGCACATACTCGGTAACTCGCGTAACTACATCGGGGCGGAGCACGTTTAGAGCATCCATATCGTCAGTAAATTCGCCTTCCATAAACCTGGTTAGATCAGTAAAGATTGACTGATCGCTCGTATCAATGGTTTCCTTGTATAGGGAATCCAGATATGGCAGCAAGATCTCGTCTGCACCTCCGAACACCTGGTTGCCACCGATAGCGATGACGGCGGTGGTCATATTGCTTATGTGCATCTTCAGCTTTGCCTCGGCGTCTCCTGGCTTGCCTTCTCCTGTCAGAGTGCCTCCTGCTAATACATTTCCATACGCTGCGTCTCTTCGCGGAATATAATTGTTGACATCCAGCTCACCCTCGCCTTCGAGAAGCTTAGGGAGGTTGCTCTTCGCATATGCTCGGAACGCAGCTTTCGCTAATTCTATCGTCTCGGCATCTGTGTAGTTCTTTTGTTTCTCGAGATCGAGCAAGCGTTGTCTTCGGGCTTTTATTATAATCTTTTATATAATTAGCTATATAAGTATACCCTTAATAAATACCCAGGTAGTATCCGTACCTTATCATCTACATCTGTAAAGTTCATAACGAACTTGACGTCGAATCCAAAGTAGTGCAATAGGATGCGTCGTATGATATCGGTCGAGACATAATTGCGCGCATGACCTAAATGGCTCTGGTCGTAGACGGTCGGACCGCAGGCATACCAGGAAACTTTTCCCTTCTCGATTGGAACAAAAGGTACTGGCGCTCCTGGTTTTAGAGAGTTATGAACCCGGATCGTGGAAGTGGAAGACATGGTGGGGTGTGTCGCAAAACCTCTACGAGGTAAGTATTGGATTGCACGAGTATTAAATAGATGCCACCTAGATACTCTAAAGAAGAGGAAGTTCATTAAGACAAATAGACATGAGAGTATCCAGGAAGTAAAAGGGGGGGGACTTGTTATAAATAATTTGGAGTCAGCTACTAATGTAAAAGACAGGTATTTTTGAGTCACAGAGACAATGTCGCAATTTGGGTTGGCACCGCAGAAAAGTAGTACATGCCACAATGCCTCAGCTAAATTAGTACCTTCCTTTAGGAGATAACATTGAAAGTATATAAGCAGTTACACGTAATTAAAACCTAGTCAATTTAAGCTACATTCTAAAATACAATTCGACTAGGACCTACTAAACAAAAATTAATTCTCAGACTCAACTTTGAGTCTCCTCAACTTTTGTTGAAGTTAGGAACATTATTGTTTATACGCAGTACATGCAGCCTTGAAGATTATCGGGATTCTAGGTTCCGCTACCCCTCTATCTTATACCGTGAAGTATGTAGATAACGTTATCGATTACCAAAAGTGCCCCTCCATCCGTTGTTCTCTCAGCCTTACCCAGGCTTTTTTTTTCTTAGCCTCGAAACTCATCAGATACCTATATTCAATACTTCCTCTGCCATGCATAGACGCGGCCTTAACACCTCATTTTTGTCAATTGAGAGCTAGTTTCTACTACACACTCGAAACTACCTAAAATATATTAATTAATATTTATTAATATGTCGGCTGTCTCACCATTTCTCGACCCTGGTCCTCGGACGACACAGAATACATTGGTTCTAGCTCATCTATCTCGAGATAGCATCCAGCCCATTTACTTAAAAGATACTTCTGGTACAGCCGATGGATATGTTGAAGGTCCAGTTTTGAATACACGATTTGGCTCATTTCCACATTCAACTTTACTCGATAAGCCTTGGGGTTCGCAGATACGTGCCTCAGTTGTAGACACAGGTTCTAGAGGTAGAAAGCTGAAGCTTCAACGTGAAGGTGAAGAGCTAGATAATAGCGTAGAGGACGTCGTATCAAGCACAGCGGCAGCCAAAGATGTCAAGACGGCACCGAGTGGCTTCATACACATTCTACCTCCTACCCCTGAGTTATGGACAACGAGTTTACCACATCGAACTCAAGTAGTATATACGCCTGACTACAGCTACATTCTCCACCGGATCCGCGCCCGTCCCGGTATGAAGATAATTGAGGCCGGGGCAGGGAGCGGAAGTTTTACGCACGCTTCCGCTAGGGCCGTTTACAACGGTTACCCCAAAGACGCACACGATATAAAGGGCAAAGTTTTCAGTTTCGAGTTTAACCACGATCGATATCAGAAGATGCAAAAGGAAATCGAGGATCATCGCTTAGATGGAATCGTTCAGATTACCCACAGAGATGTTTATAATGACGGCTTTCTGGTCGACGGCGAAAGTCCCGGAGCTGAATGTGTCTTCCTCGACCTACCAGCACCTTGGAAAGCACTTCCCCATCTTGCGAGAAGTAGACCAACACCATCTCAACTCTCAAGCAGCGGGCTAGACAGTCTTGAAGACACTGGATCCGAATGGAAATCCCCGCTTCGTCCGGATCGGACTGCCTATCTTTGCACCTTCTCCCCGTGCATTGAACAGGTTACTAGGACCATTGATGTCATGCGCCGCCTGGGTTGGATGGAAATCGAAATGGTCGAAGTTGCACATAGGAGGATAAATGTCATGCGAGAGCGGATTGGTTTAAACTTACCTGCGGGGGATCGAGGCGCGAGCCAGACAGCAGCGAACGTTGCAGAGGCTCTGGCCAAGTTACAGGAAGTCGAAGGTCGAGTTAAGACTTTTCGCGGTCAATCCCGTGATGAGGATGTTGAGATGGGTGAAGATGACGTGGCGACGGCCGATGGCAATCCTATCGACGGCAGTAAAACATCTATACTAGGCAATGAGTCCGAAAGTGTTCAATCACACAAACCCTGGATGACAGGGAGAGTGATTCATCGGACAGAACCCGAGATCAAGACGCATACTTCATACCTCGTCTTCGCACTACTGCCGCAGGAATGGACAGAAGCGCAGGAGGCAGCAGCTTTTGAAAACTGGCCATGCGGAAAGGAAAGCAAGGTCATCGGAAAATTAGATAAGGAAGCACGAAAACAAGAGAAGCGAGAATTACTCCAGGGAAAGAAGAGAAAGAAGGATACTGATAGCAGGTCCGAAGCTGAGCGCCCTTTACCAAAGAAGAGTAAGACGCCATAGGTGGAAAACTTAAGATACATAGGTGTAGATATGGCATATGATACCCCGGCCTATATGGTCATTCAATCAATCTGATAAGGACTCGTACTTGTCTCAATATCTAGGTATTATGTATAGATCTCCAGCCACAAGATCTTGTATACTCTATAGATTAAAACCTTGTAAAAATATTATCAAATAACTAATTGACATTAAACACTATACGACGTTTTGTATGATATCTTGGAAATATCACGACAGCCACGGTAAGTTAAAAGAACTTAATAAATAGATATTTCAGGCATCTGAGACAAATATAACATGGAAGTTATATAAGCTTGGCTTTTAGGTCCTTGCGATATCCGTTTCATCAGGCGGCTTGATCATACAAAGCAGTATTTCAACAAAAACATCTGAAAGGGGCAAGCTGGTATGTAATTGGAAATTGGAAAGTTTTGTTGGAAAGTTTTGTTTTTTTTTAATTCGCATTTCCCAATAAAGATTAATGTTAAAACTTTCCTAAGTTAAATTCGGTCTATAAGGTGATCGGATTTCCGTAAACTCACAATAGCCTCAATATCTTACTTATTGCGCTATACTTGGAATCTAAAACCAAAACCATCGGCTTTGGTTTTTAACATATTTAATTGAAAAGTTTCGCCGGCAAAACTTTCCAATTAGCACAACTTATTGTGCTACACGGCATTTTTAGTATGTGCCAAGATATCCAACCTTTTCTAGATTTTACTAAACCCTTGGTATTGCCATATTGATATAGATTAATGCAAATATTTAGTTGAGCTTATTATAGGTTTTGTTACACTTCTTGACTTTTTAATTAACTAACGTATTTTCACGCCTTAAACTATTAGATCAGGTACATAGGCACCTATGTACCTAATTCATGATAGACGAAGATCAGAAGATCATAGCTGCAAGCCAACCTCTAACTACTATCCTGCACATCATGTTTTGACAGCGGAAAATAGTAACACAAGTACGACGTGAAACATTTCAGGTACAATACCGTGCGCTGTAATAACCAGGTACGGTACCAGCTCTAGAACAAGCCAATAATGTGCATGGAAATGCCAGTAATCCTTAGGTAATAAGGAAGCTAGCACTGTTTCATTAATGGCGGCTATGACACGCGCTGATCCCTGTAACTGCCTTGCATACTTCTTTTAAAGGAAGGATCCGCGCCTTGGTATTCAACTTCTAGAACAAGAGGGCACCCCTGTGGGGCACCACAATAGCCCGAGTTTACGAAGGTCAATCACGTGCCGCTGCTGGCGGGCGGGTGGGCGGGCGGCGCGCCGCGCGCCGACCGCCCACCCGCCCGCCAGCAGCGGCAACAAACTCGAATACCAGCCTTTACTGGAATTTCTTTAAAAATTAAAAAAAAAAAAAAAAAAAAAAAAAAAAAAAAAAAAAAAAAATTTGGAAAATGGAAGAAAGCGTGGGGTTCGACCCCTTAGCACCTTGGAGGAAGGCTCGAAATAGTACGTATTTCGACTTTTTTCTCGAAAGTGGGGAATTATGTAAGACCCGTTATTTTTAGAAGATGCACCCAATAAAAACGCTGGAGGGCTGCGCACGGACGAACTTCCTTCTCAAGGAATTCTTCCATTTTAGGAATTTGAGATCAGCCAGACAATATCCCTCGTAAACTCGGGCATTACACCTCCGCGTCTTCAAACTTCTTTCATTTCAAACTCTCCAGCTTCCAAAGCGGCCGACCAATGTCACGGACAGCATCCTCTAGGGATTTAGGAGATATAATTGAGGGTTAATTGAATTACCTAACACGGTATACAGTTTGCTTCATCAGTGACGAAATATCTATGCTTCTCTAGCAAATCAGTTAAGCAAAACATCGCTAACAAATTTGAATATTAGGATAGACTATGAGCAATATATTCGCGACAGCCGGATTAGGGGATTCAAGCCGCGAGTTTCGTCATATAGTAGAATGACAAAATCTCAGGACAATTAATACGATGGCGGCTACACCTGAACCAGAGCGAAGTCTAAATGAAATTTATCGTTCAGGTCCCCCCAGATCCTACATCTATATCATTCACCAGTAAAGACTGGAACTTTTTTTTAAAGCTACTATGGGACGCCAAGGTTTATCCCGGTCCTCAACATCCATAAAAGTTACTCTTATCTTGGCATGTTTCGCTTTGACTGGTCCTTAACTGATGGCATCGTCCCCTGAGAGTATAGGAGATTACGCGTCACACGGAGATGATCTTTGTCCATCTTGTCATGTAACACAGGCATCATCGCTAATATACATTGCGTCTTACCAGGTATCGTCAAGCTATCAAGCCTCTTATTGGTGGCCCTAGTCAGTAAAATGTCTCCACCAAGATCAAAGTCTGGATCTTGTTAAGTCTACAGAAATTCCATCGAGTCTCATTGTATCTTGCTTCAACTACACACTTGGTGCTTAATATTCTCTTCTACGGGAAAGACATAACCGTTCTCTATTCAGCCTGCCCTGGTGGTGTTTTCGCTTTTGCCCTGGCGGCCTTACAATCGTTTAAATTTTAGTCCAGATCAAGATACTTACTAGTTTTATACCCATATTACCAAGATAATAGTCATGTCAGAATATTCGTGTCCGGTGTCTGGCTCCGTTGGAGGAAGATGTCCTGTCGGGCATGCAGGTTCAGGACATGCGGGTTCAAGCAGAAGCAGAAGTAATAGTCGAATGGGACCTCGAGGTTGTGCCTTTTCAGGATATGGCCAGCCAGGAGACCTTCACGCAGCTTTTGATGTACGTTACGTTGCAACCCTACAGTCTTCGGGAATTAGCTAATGGCAATAGATTCCGCGGGGCGTTGATGCCGGGGAATGGCTCCGGATGAGGTACGAATTTGAGAATGGACTGACTGACTTACACCAGCTAAAAAAGGCCTATGTAGAGAACGCAAATCGATAAACCAACTGCTTTATAAAAATATTCCATCGGTCCAGGAAATTAATGCGGTCAAGACTCAAGCGGAGCTCGATGCCTTTAACGTTCGAGAGCAAGATCTACTAGCCGTAGCGTTAGGCGCACCGGCAAGGCAGGTTATGTTGAGAGCAGAGGAGATCGGCCCAAAAACTGGTTGGTTAGACGGCTATCTTAGTGCAGAGCACGGTTTCTGTCCACCGGACTACGAAGAGGCCGCCGGCGCACTGGCAAGGACTCCCGGCCGGATATGGGCCGATCTTTGCGAACGTATGCCCGGTTGCGTTGCAAGAGGGCGTGTCCAAGAATCGGTTGCAGCGCTTCCCCTCGTCGAAGGAATCAAAGAAGTGATTCCGGATCAAGCGCTTTGGGCAGCTTTAGTAGCTTTAGGAAGTAAGTATGCGTTAGAGTGGCTCGTTTTCCCTTAACCCCTTGCTTTCGACACCGCAGGACTGGAACGGGTTTAAGGGCCATGTACTCGTGGATTCTATTTTCATTACACATATCCCCATGTCTTCTATACTCTATGGATACTAACATTGAACCTCATAGTGATATGCTCAATCTATCGCTTCGAAGAAAAATATGATGGTAGTGACGGGATTACTTCCACGCGTACTAAGAAGAAGAGGCCTAACGTCCCGATGGGCGATGAATTTGGTGAGGAGTTGGCTGGTATTCCGCGATGTGTAGCATTGCCGTATTATCAGATCTCACGACGCATGGGCCGGACTCTCCCTCATCTTACTTTCCCCGACCAGTCCTCTTATAATATTAAGATCCGAGATCCTACCTCAATATATCCCTATATCGCACGCTCCGAGAACATAGATCTTCGTTGGCCTATGTTTGGCGAGAAAGCTGAGGTGGCTTTCCTGAAAGGTTGCGCTGAAACGTCAGGTAAGCATAACATCCTATCCATTTTCTGTTCAAATATTGATTTTCATAGCATCCTTCCAACATGGCCCAGATGCGATTGCCGCGTGCCAAGAGCATGTTATGAACAGGAACGTAGAAGGACTTCTTCGGGAGATGATTCGACTGAAGGAGATTCTGGAACGGATGCCCAACGCTTTCCATTCTATCAATGTTAACCCGAACTCGGGAGAGCAATATGTCCCGGTGCATCAGTGGGTTCGTTGGGCCAAATTTTCTGCGCCTTTGTCTAGGAGATGCCCAGCTTCTTCAGGTCTGCAATTCCCTCCCTATCTAGTCATGGATGCATTTCTAGGACGGAAGAAGTAAGTTAGAAAATCGCAAAAAAACGGTTCCAGGGATAAAATTGCTACTGGGGCAACTGGTCTCAATGCTTATTCCCACCTCTTTCAACTTTAAATATAAGGGGTAGCTGCTAATTCTTAGTAGATACACATCCTTCCTTGGTGCAGAAGGCGTACATCTGAGGGCCTGGCTTCCTTCTAACCTTCGAGCCTTTATTGCTGCCATTGAGTATCACTACCGCATCCCCGAATTCGTCCAGCAGTCTGGCGATCCACGACTGATGGGCGTGTTGGATGGCATTATCGAGGCATATACAGGCGAACGAGGCTTCATGGGCACTCATCGTTACAAAGTCTTCGGTATTCTTGAGATCGCTGCGAAGACGGGACGTACTGAAACGAACGGCCTATCTGGTGCTGCAGATGCGGGGCGTCCGTGGGAAGAGACCCATAAGCAGTTTTCAGATGCTATGAAAGAGCGTCTTGAACCATACCGTAAGTTACCGATACATACAGAAAGAGAATTATGCCCTAGAAGCTAATGCGCTGTGTGATATGTAGGTGGGAGTCTACCAGTCGAGCCACATCAGATGAGAGGTACATTTGAAGAATGCCGCTATGTGACCAGAGTCCTGAATCGATCCTACGTTGACTCTGATTCTACGCGATCAATTGCACTAGTAACTCTAGATATTCAAGATACGGGAATTACTTTCATGGCTGGAGATCGTCTCGCAGTCATGCCACTTAACAGCTGGGAAGAATGTGCGAAGGTTGCCGCCGCCCTAGGATTAGAGACCCGTATCGACGATCCCGTCGATGTTACCGGTACATGGTCTCGATTCGAGCAGCATCTAGCGTCTGTGAGAAGGACAGCAGCAAAGAAGCTGACCGTGGCCGATATACTTCGTCGGGGTCATCTAGCACCCATTACTAAAGAGCTCGCCCTAAAAATCCATAGCCTCCTTGCTGCCTCCTCGAACACCGTCCTTCAAGTCTTAGCCACTGACGAATGGCCCGTCCGAGGTTCGCTAGGTGACTTACTGCAGGGTGCGCTTATGGATACTCCAGCTCACATATGGGATAAGGCGTTCAACCTCGACAACCTTTCATGGCTGGCCGATCTCATCCCAGTCGAAGTGCCTCGCACATACTCTATAGCAAGCTATACAGACGAGCTTCTCCCAAGTACTGTTGATTTGGCCATCTCGCGTGCCGAGTACAAACTCTGCTCTACATTTTCTAAGCAGGATGACGTAAATCGTGCTGGCGTTGCAAGTGGCTTCTTTAACCCGCACCCTCCATCGGACGACATGGTATCAGACGACGAGATCCTTGTCGGCGTATCCCGGCCTCTGGCTTTCCATCTGCCTTTGGATAATATGGCTCCTTGTGCATTCTTCGCCGGTGGCAGCGGAATCGCTCCATTCCGAAGCTTTTGGCAATATCGCTTGAATACCAGTGGCTTGTCTGGAGGCAAGAATCACTTATATTTAGGGGTTCAGTCGCGCGAGAAATTTTGCTTCGAGGATGAGCTGAGGGAGTATGTGAATGCGGATTTTATGGAAGTTCACGTAGCCTTCTCGAGGGACTCCCGTGGCCTCGCTTACGACCCTCACACGCATGACCTGGTTGAGAAACATATCCCTCCTCGCTATATCGATACTCTGATTGTCGAGCAAGGTGCCACTGTATCAGATCTCGTCATGTCGAAAAAGCAGGGAGGTCTAGGCGGCTACCTCTACGTGTGCGGCTCCGTTGCGGTCTTCGATTCCGTGATGAACGGGATCCGCAAAGCAATATATACTCACTGCACAGCGACCATGGAAAATGTCGACCTGATTATCAATAAAGCCTTCGCGGAGCGACGGTTCATGCTCGACGTTTTTATGACTCCAAAGCCCCTCCCTTGTAACCTACCAACAATTCCGTTATCTCAACTCGCTCAACATACTGGCCACAGACCGGGATCCCGTATGTGGATTGGGGTTCACGGGAGCGTATATGACGTTACAGACTTTTCCCCTATGCACCCTGGAGGCACGCAGATCATTAAGTCTAATGCTGGCGTCGACTGTTCTAAGTCCTTTGACAATCTAGCTCATACCAATAATCCTGAAGTTGTCAGTCTCTTGACTAAGTATTTTGTCGGACACCTAACGCCAAAGCCCGATTACCAAGGTGGCGAGGAAGAAATATCTGCTCTGTATGACCTGTGGGCAGGTTATCTACGTACTACGGTTGAAACCCTAGTGGCACATCAAATCGAGATGTACGAAATCCAGGGTGCTTCACTGAAAACATCCTCAGCTTACGACCCGTCTGGGTCTAGCAATATCTGGCTCCGTGAAGACCTACCCAACATCATCGCTATTCGCACCTTTTATGGCTACCAGAGCAGATTGCTACAAGGGGGGTTTACCGCCCTGTTCGGTGCTAAGCTACAGGAACTTGTACTCAAGCTCTCATTCAGTCTCGCCAACGCGGGTGGTGCTGGGGCAAATATCCAACTGCCAGACGTGCTAGGAGCAGTCGCACGTGCGAACACTAGTTCGGATGCTATACAGTGTACAAACGAAGTAGCACTTGTTGGCCAGTTCATCTGCGGTACCTCAGATGCCCTCCGTTTCCATGAGCGTGGTGTCTTCGCTTACGCAGCTAAGAGTGTAGAGCTAGACATAGAATTGCTTGAGGATCTCCGCCAAGAAATAGGAACTGGCATGGACGCTTTTGACAGTATTGCGAGCACATATAGCTCGTCCGACAAAATGCAGGACCCAGATTTCGATGCCAACCGCCTCGCAGCTCTCTCAACATTCCTTCTCCAGATCCTTGAACGAATTTCACGCCGTCTGGGAATTTTCTATGCCCAACTTGCTCAGTGCTCAGTCTACAGGCCAGAGCTCGAGCGAAACCCCGCCAGAACCCGATGGGCTCTCGTGCGACGGTGTATTTGGGATGGAAGTTTGTTTATTATGGCACACAAAGCCGCCGCTGATGTTCTTACAGCGGGGCAGCAATCATCTTACTACGTATCCCGTGCTAATCCCAACCAGAACGTCGATTTCGACCGCGTCATGTCTCATGTACGAGCAACCTTAGGCTCGGCACAAATCGAATTCCAGCCAAGCACGACTCAGCAACCTCTCACGCTAAACGCCGTACACCAGGCCCGAGGGAGGAGCTCAGGAGACGCGAGCGCGGTCGCAATGCGGGATAATGCAGGTTCCTTACTGGCTATGAATAGCTTCGTGGAGAAAAATAATAAAGCGATTCGTAGGCTCAGCAAGATGCCTCCAATGCCCATGAGCTTTGAAGAGCTACAGAGGTCCGCTCTAGGACATACTAGCCTCCACACGCCGCCAGCAGACTCCCCGGAAATGAACGCCATGATGGCAGGTCTCAGTGTCAAAGATCTAGCCGGTCACACTACCAGACTCCCTACACCCCCGTCTAGCCGTGGATCTAGCCGTTCTACATCCCAGGTCCGCCGCCCATCTAATAGCATGTCGTCATCAGCCGAGATGCTCCTAAACAAACTTAACCAATCTCGAACTCTTCACAGCCGACAGAGCTCTCCTATGGCCCATCACACGCCACACCTACCACCACATCACGAGCAGCCGCAACACTTGCCGCACTACCCCGTAATCGGCGGCCACCCAACACCGTCCGTGCCCGGACAGCCCAAGACTAATGCCCATGCGGCGCTAAGCTCCGTGATGGGACAGCTAAACACACGACGTCCGCGCAGCGACGCACCAGCAGCGTCTCTATCTAGATCGGCATCTATGTCTAGGTCTATGTCTACCACAAACTCGCGCGTCCGATCTACTTCGAGATCCAGCGCGAGAAGCGTCGCAGGCCACGACCATAGCTACGGCCACGGCCACGTTTCCATGCAATCCATAACGTCGTTGCGCGCGTTCAAGCTCAGGGGCTTGGCGGATGCGGGGGAGAGGTTTGCGCCGGCGACTTAGGAGGGTAGGTCGTAATGGGATAGATAACTTGGGAGCGGGTTAATTCGGAAGAAGGGTATAAATAGAGGTTAATGGGAATGGAATGGAATAAAACTCGTTCGTATATCACGTCAAGTTGTGCAAAGAAAATAAAGGAGGATCGTCAAAACATTTAGATGGTACGAGTAGACGAAAAATTGAATATGCTGGTCATTGCGAAGTATTGTTCCATGTGTGCGTACTTAGCTGTATACTCTTCGCTCGTGATTGTAATTTGTTTCTCGTATACCTACCTACCTAACCTATATAACTATGATCTAGGCCTACTTTGGTGTAGAAACTGGAGAATACCCGAGTATACTATTCGGCATTTGCTCTCTGGGTAGTTGAAACCCTCTTGTAAGCGTACCTACCTACCTAATGACAAGACTCTTGCGTATTTGAATATATTGCAAAAATACATGTTGCCTAGAACTAAAAGATAGGTAGACACTAAAAGAATGTCTAATATCGATAACCTTACCTTCCGGTAACAAGTCTCAGCTTTTCGAACCTCCGTTTGTCTTCCCCTTAACCTCCCCATTAGCCATATCTAATCTCACAAACACCTTTAAGGCCGCCTCATTCTGTCCCTTAACATCAAACTCGTTCGTAAAAGCCGCCATCTGTCCAAAAAACTCCATCATCCTCGCCGGATCCTCGTGCATGCCGTCCTCAGCATACGCATACACCCGTCCGAATTTACGCGCGAGTTCTACGACTGCTTGGCTCCGAGGCCTTCGGACCCCGTCGAAGGCTCGAAGGGCATGCTCGATCTGCTCCGGACGCTCGACGTGAGCGAGGAGGTAATCGAGCACAGCCGCATCTTCGAGAGCTTGGGCTGCACCATTGCCGGCGAACGGCATCGCGGTGTGCGCTGCGTCGCCGAGCATAGCGACACGGCCCCGCGCGTAGTAGGGCGCATGATCGTGGTCTGCTATTGTCTAGGATGAGCTTGTGTCCTTGGCTACCATACGCACTATCTGCTGAGCCTCTTCGCTGTAGTCGGCGTATAAGGTTGGGTCGAGCGGTGGAGCACAACCGTCGATCGTCGAGAAGGCACCGCGCACAGCGACGCCGGCGCTCAGGCGTGTATTCTTGTTTAATGGGATACAGTTGATGTGGTCCCTTGGTCCGAGGAGAACGGGGACATTTATGGTCCACTTAGGGTTGATCTACTTCCTCACCTCATCAGTCGACACCATAGTCCGGTAGATCTACCACCCGTCGTGGTTTTTAGGCGACGTAGCGGGATAGTCTGCCCCGAGAAGGTAGCTCCGGGTCACACTGTGTACTCCGTCGGCCCCTAGGAGGCAGTCAACCTCGATCTTGGTTCCGTCTTGGAAGGCCAGGCGGACATTCGGCTTGCCGGAGACTTGCTCTTTAACATCGACGAGCTTCTTACCAAAGCTAATGGCTTCCTTTGGAATTAGTGCTGGGAAGCCCTTCAGTAAATCAGCTCGGCTGACTGTCTTTCTTCCCTTCGCCCTACCAAGTTCCGCTACTAACTGGCCTTTATGTGGCCCCTGACCTAGAATTACCTCGGTTGCCATCACCTGATCCTCGTCGCCCATGGACAGAGCCATATCAAAGTACGTCTGTCTTACTTCAGGTCCGATAAGCGCCATAGACTTAATGGCATTAAGATGAAGGGCCAGACCGGCACCAACATCTTTATAAGCCGAGACCGACTCGTAGACATGAACATCAATATGCCGTTTCTTAACCAAGCCGGCCGCGAGAGCAAGACCAGCGATACCGGCTCACACAATTGCAACTTGAATCCGGTTCTTCGCCATTATTAGAATAATGGTTGCAATGATAGAACTCGGCCATGGTACTCAAATATCAAGAGATGCTGACGTATAGCATTTAAATTTTGTGAGATAACCTGAACGCGCAAGCAACAACGTCACTAGGTCTCTCCTGTCAGACCCAAACAGAGCGATAACTTGCGAGTCTCGGGTATACTGTAGACATACTTAACTTGGTGTATGCCCATATCTAAGGCATTTATTGTATCCTAAGACTCTCAAAATAGGAGTGACACAATGTAGATAGGATGCCTACCTGTAGTAGACATCAAAGGTTAGACGATATGACACCTCATAACTCGTCCAGTTCCCTTTAGGCATGTCGGCCATTATTACTTCGACTTGTCTAAGTAAAGAAACCTCCGGAACCGTGGATATGTAGTACTGTGATTTTTTTTTTCGATAGTTCAAGGCTGTAGGGATGAGCCACTTTCCACTCGAAAATAGGCCTCCTAGTATGTATATTGGAACATCCGGATTAACCCGGGTACGTAACACCGTATCAAGGGTTTTAAGAGAGAATATGTCAATATGTTCCGTTCTACCGGTAGTGAACCGGCATTTTGGGATGGCTTGTACGACTTCAAGGCCTGTGAAAGGTGAAAGGGCGTTTGCTAGCCTGAGGGTTTAGTTGGGGAAATATGAATGTAAGCGTTGTCGTGATTCTAGTGTGTCATACAAATAGAACCAGTGGCTTGGGACTGTTCTTCGAGAACCCCCAATTCTCCAGTTTAGCTGCTACGGTTGTTATGTATATGGAGCAATGCCACATGGTGGACGATGAAGCGTTTCCCAAAGTAAAATACATGCATAGTACGCTTGCCAATGATGCGCGGAAATCTTATCAGATCAAAAGCCCCCTGATGATTGGGACAGGGCTGACGAGTGGATTTCCCGTCAGGATTATGGTATGTATGCATACATAGGTACCTATCTAACTGCAGCAATCAGTCGTGGCGTGACCGGTAGCCAATGCATCCGGAATTGTTGAGGCCAGGGATATTTTCTTTAAGCGAGAAGCGCAAATGAAAAAAGCGAAAAATAGAAATTTCCATGTCAGCCTCGACCTCGACGCGCGGTGTAGAAACAGTGGGCGAATCCAGGGGTATGGTACGATAGATGGAATGTTTCGAAACGGATTAAAGCCGTTTATGTCGTTTCACCTGGAAAGACGCTATCGATTGATTGATTGATTGATTGATTACGTATATTTGTATCGATATGTCGTAGTGTAAGTCTACACTATATTAAGCCTCAATGCAAACCCAGGTCGGATGCCGGGTCCCAGGTACGACTACGGAGGATTTTAATTTTCTCGGTACTTGGCTTCATTTCCGGGGAATTGGATATGAGGTAATTGAAAAAACGAGTTCAGGTCCAAGCGTCCTTATCTGATCGAAACTGCTTGCGTCGTTCTGAGACGTTCCTTTACGTAAGCCGCCTAATGTAACCCTAATCATCAGAAAAGTTGCTAAAAATGTGGATTACGTCGTAAGGTCCGATATCGGCAGAACACGTTGATCAGATTGATAAAGATTTTGTGCTCTGTGCTGTGGTTAGTCAGTCGTTTGTTTGATTGATTAGATTACTGCCCGCCCGATCCCCCGATCCCCCAATCCTTCAAAGCAATGTTGTGCTCTCTCCCCCATATCGCTTGTGTCGGTTATCTCACAGTAAGAAGATACTGTGCTTCCAGAACCGTGTAAACGCGGGACTGTGCAACCGTCCCATTACATTAGTAGATCAAAATGTCTCAGCTGTAAAATTATATCATCACTGTTTGCAATTGCGTCGTTTCACCGATTGATAGAGGCGTTAACGGTTTCCTGTATACCAATTAATACGGCTTAACGATAGGTATTAGTTGGATTTGCATAGTAAAGCATCTACATATCGTAAGAGAGAAAAGGTTGTTCAGGATTACATGACCTACCATACCTAACAGGGTTAGTATCGTATGTATGTACTTGGCACGGAAGAACGGTTCTCAGTCGGCAGAGTGCGCCCGCAGGCCCCGTCGGGTCCAAATGCCAACTCCACCAAAGCCTCTCAGCCGGTGTTGCACCTATTTTAGCTTGAATTGCAGCCGAGGAAGAAAACTGGGCTCGATCATGTCGAATGATGACACCGTATTCGCATATTTCGGTGTGAGAAGGCCCCGATTTTTTGGAGAAGACGATCCGGGGTAGCGGGCAGCAGCAGATTCAGGCCAATACCATTGAGCCAGATGGTCAAGTGATTAAATATTGTGCAATTCTTGACGAGCCAACCAGAAATTTGTTGCTTCAATATTTGAGCTATAGAGCAAGACATCGTACTGCCGCGAGAAAAAGAAGTTAATCAGCATTGCCGCTATTTTATCCCCCCCTCCCCTATCATCGTTCGTCGTCACCATCGTGGCGTTAAGCATGACGACCCAACAGGGAGGGAAGATTCAGGCATGATTGGTAAGTGATACCCGAGGTAGATAGATTAGTGATGTTAGATCATAGGTAAATAAGCAATAATATGCGAAGGCGTAATCTGACTTAAAAATAGGAGTTAGGTACCTGTTAAAGAGTATTATCAATATTGAATATTAAACTGACTACACTAACTTACGGGGCAAAGCCTACCGCGAACTAACAGTTGACATATTAACAGTTGATAGTGAAACGGATTAGGTCGGCAAAGACCGGAGTCTAGCATCAAAATTAAAATTAGAAAGAACTGGAAGTTTACCCTGTCTGCGTGTTGCGTGTGCGATCTCGCAAAGTATTAAAGTACACAGTATCAAAGAAACCCGGCTATCTTGGCAACTCTATCAACAAGCAATCGGCAAGAGCCTATGACCTAGCATTTACAACATTTACCGACCCACCTTTAATTGCTGCAGGTGCTAATCTGACCATCTGATAGGGCTTTTTGATTTTGCCCCTTCTTCCCCCTTGGGATCCCCCTGTCATCATCACTTCAACAAAAAAAAGATTGAAATATAATAACAGATCGACACCTGAAGAAATTTACTTACTAACCGGTCTAATTCTACAAACGACCTCATCAGTGTCACGATATTATCGTACAACTAGGTCTCCTTTTCCACCCCTTTTCACAGTTCAATTGCGAGTCTGTGCTTTTTCCTACTGTTCGCTATTCACATTGTTAACTTGGTTGGCCACCAACCTCGATATAATTATTTAAAACAAAAGGTGCCTTTACTGGTATTCTTTGTGGTGCATTGAAATATCACCACACCTCTGGGAACCCCCACATTTTCGATCTACTTCGAGAGACACCCCCAGAAAATATTCTCCAAAAACCCGACGTCGATAATTCCTCGGCAACACGACGCGTAAAGAGGAAAAGAAGAAAAAGGACGGTCATCTCCAATTTCTTGACCCCTCCCCCCACCAATCAATTTCCCGACAAACGACATCAAGGTAGCTGATTATATCTGCTATAATCTCGCTCACTTCCTCTGGTTGCGGCCAATTTGATCGACGGGTGGTCCTCTTGGTAAAGCTGTACGGGATCGATATAATTCAGCAACTATGTCGGTTGGAGTCGAGCAGCTAGTCGACTCGACGTCCGACTATGTATCCGAGGAAGAGATTCGTACTCCTTCTATTGCGCCGTCCCTCACATATTCTGAGGACTCCGAAGATCAAGATGAGCTCCAGGCACCAAAGGAGGTTCCTCAAAGGCGGCGTGCCTCGACGAGATTAATTGCACAGAGCCCAGCAGACGTGCAGAGAATCACTGGCGAGTCTACACAACAATTGCTTGATCGATGCTGTGGTGGCGGATGTTGCATGAATGCACAGAAGAAAGAGCAGGGAGTCGAGTATGAACGAGTCCCACTCCCTGACAATGATGCCTTTCGCTCTTTAGGCTTAAAGATTGATGAGATACCTACCGTCTTAACTAAGGTCGCGGACATGCCTGAGCAGATCACTTTTCTTCAGTCCATCCGACGTGTCTCGGGCACCCCATCGCCAACCGATTCGGCCGTGTCTTTCGGAAGTCAAGCCAGCTCTCCCACAATCGAGACCAAATTCCAGAACCTTAGCCTCGAGAACCTCGACACTTCGATACAGCCTCCTTCCTTCGTTCAACCGCACCATCCTTTCAATGTCTTCCCTGCCAAAATTCACAATACCCGTGAATTGACGCGTCCTGGAGCTGAGAAACGCACGTATCACTTCGATCTCGATATCACCGACTATCCCCACGGAGAAGGCGTAGACTTCAAGGTCGGAGGTGCCATTGGTGTCTCTGCTCCAAACGATACAGCTGCTGTGGATCAGGTTTTTGACTTGCTTTTGGTTCCACGTTACTTGCGGGACAAGCCCGTTTTGCTGCGCACTACTCGTGGCCGATGGCCCACTGTCTGGGGCGAGGATCAGGCCCGCGAGTTGGTTACCACCCGGCGGGATTTGCTGACGTGGTGCTCCGATATCCAGTCTTACCCACCCACCAAGCCTCTATTGCGAATTCTAGCTGAGCATGCTCTCGACCCTAACGAGAAGAAGATACTCATGTTCCTCTGCTCTAGCCAGGGACAAGGTGCCTTTTGCGACTTCCGCACTGGCCCACACATCTCTCTTGCTCAACTCTTGAGTGCTTTCCCTTCTGCTAAGCCACCTCTAGATTTGCTGTTCTCGGTACTCCAGCAGTTGATGCCGCGGTTTTATTCCCTTTCCAATGACCCGCATGAGTCTTATGGGATCCGCGATGGAAAGCAGCACCGCCTTATTGAGCTAGCCGTCACCATTCAAGAGACGCCTGACTGGCAGGCGGGCTACCGAACGGGTGTCGGTTCTGGCTTCTTTGAACGTCAATGTCGCAAGTTTTTGGAGCTGCAGCGCGCAGGGGAAAGCGCTCCCCAGTTATACATCCCGATGTTTAAGGGGCTGATGGCGAACCCGTTGGCCAAGGAATTTGTGTCTGATGGTCCGATGCTCCTTATTGGGGCTGGCGTCGGCATCGCGCCATTCCGTGGCTTTGTTCAGCATCGCCTGAAGAATGCTAACTGTGCCAACAAGGTATGGGTACTTCAAGGCGTCCGTGATTCTCTTGTGGATGAGCTATACGGTGGGGAGTGGGGTGTCCACGAGGATAGAGTGAAGAAGGTTGTACAGAGCCGACGCGGCGAGAGCCGTTACGTCCAGGACGAGGTCAGCCACCAAGCAGATCTTGTATGGTCCATCATCAACTCGGTTGACGGGCGCGTCTTCGTTTGCGGAAGCTCCAAGGGCATGGGCGAAGGTGTCGAACAGGCGCTTATCAAAGTGGCCGTGAAGAAGGGCAACTTGAAGTATGATGAGGCAAAGAAATTCTGGGAATTGAAGAGAGACGTCGGACAGTACATTACCGAGACGTGGTGATGGCAATGGCTTCATTGGCTCTATTGGTAGACTTGGGGGAGTGAGCCTATGATGGGGATAGACTTATGGTTGCTCGGCAGGTCCCATAAAATCTGGGGGTCTACAAAAGTCTTTTTCTATTGTTCATAGCATACGGTGTTATAAAATGCCTAGAGGCTGGGCGTTTGCGCAAGCTGGGCAAGACTGGGCTGGTCAGGTTCGATTTACAGAGAGGGTATTTCTTTATAGTTGGCGGCTTGGCGGTTTAGGAGTCTGCATGAGAGGATTCTAGGACCTCGATTATGTAGTCAAAAGCTGCAAGATAAAGCGGTGTTTTACACAATACGTTTTTTTGCCCGTGGAGAATTAAGCTGTACATAGAGTCGCATTGGGCATAGATGAGTAAAATACGATATCGAATAGCAACATTCACCTAGTCACCATTCAATGTGCAGCCTCATAAGAGCTTCGATGCACGGCGGGTATTAGTAAGACGCTTGATATCCGTAAATCCTTGTGATACCGGGGACATGACTCGACTCGACGCGGGATAGGTCGGAGCTAAGGAAAATTGCCTGATTCGGAAATCGATTTTGCCTCGTGCCGTGCCGTAGGGTCGCTATGTTTCTTCACGCCGCGATTAGGCGTCTAGAGAGAGGCCTCCTGACATGTTGATGCATCTCGGATAGGCTCTTCAAAGTAATTGCTCGGCTAAGTAATATACGGGAGTTTGTCTGCAACATCTTAGAACCGCGTTAATTCTGCCGCAAAAGTAGGAGGCGGTTTATAAGGCAGATATTAACCAGGTATTATGTCGTGTAAATATACGGGCCGTATTACAGAAAATACATTTGGGGTTTAGCATGTTAATGCCGAATTGCGTGTCTATAGGTTAGGAGCACTGCCGCGTGGATAGTACTTAGACCACGAGGTTTGCGGCCGCATTCACCGCCGAGACGCCGAGACGCCGAGGAACCCAGCAGAAATTAAGAATATATTGCTTTAGCGACAGGACTTATGTAGAGCAATAGAGATAAAACAAGCTGAGTAGTATCGAACTAAGCGCCGATAGCCAATGCCTTACACAAGTTGCGACGTCAAGCTAGTGCCGAACGCGCGAAGGCGGCTAATAAGGCGATAATAGTCGACATTAGATGAAGCGCGGGGTAAAAATCGCGTGAAACGTCGCTTTTTATTACATTTTACTGCAGCACGTTATAAAGAAAAGAGCCTCACGCTTTACTAAGAAAAGAACGGAGTAAAATAAATAACTAAAGAGGGGGGGAGCAGGAGTAAAGTTTTGTCGAATCAAGCAAGCAACGGGGGGATGACAAGAAAGCCGGGATGGCATGGATTCGAAAATGGGCGGGTGTTTTGACTCGAGAAGGATTTTCCAGCTTCGTTGTTAAGTTGTTAGAAATGGATTTCAAATGATTTGGAAATCAGACCAAGACCAGCGCGAGAGGATTATGAATAGATGTGTAAGCAGAGATAGTTCGGGTTCGGCGTTGTATCATCAGCGGGTTTAGCCCCACACCGCTGCCCCGCCCCGCAGCGCCTACCGAAACTTGACCTGTAGTTTGCTACGTATAACGCCCACTTACATGCGCTGCGCTACGCTACATCGATACATACCTAGGTAGGTATAATTCCTACGGGTAAGTACAAATTCGTAGTAAGGTATGTCCGGTGTGGATACTCGTTGGTAGATTTGTACACTAAGATAAACGAGAGGCACATAGTATACGACTTTATCTTTTATTCGTGTTAGTTATATTAAATAACTAAGATATAAAGAAATGTATAAGTGTATGCTTTGCAGTACTCATGAATATACCTCACTACGTTAATTAATTAAGTATAGTTAAGCACTCCCTCTAAGACTTGATAGTTTTACCAAAAAAGCAATTGGCAACTACACTATGGAAGTGGAAATAACCAACCAACCAACCAACCCTGATTGGGTCGATCTGACATGCTGTGTGTAATACCTTAGTACCAATCCCTCGCACCCTTGTAAATGCGATAAATGCGATAGGACTTCAATTGCGTCGGCGGGGCATTCGACAGATGCTGACATGCTATGGGACATGCTAAGGAGGTAGGGATACATATTGGGGGCACCATAGCGTTGCTTCTGGACACTTCCTTCCTTTCTTTGTTAGCACATCATACATCGATTGGCATTAGCACATCGGAGAACATTAGCACGTCTCGGACTTTCTTTTTTAGATCAATAGCAAGCATATCTACTAGCCATAGGGAAAGAGCCATTACCAGGGAAGTCTCCATAGGGAAGTCTCTCCTCCCCCCGTTATAGCAAATAAATAAATAGACCACGATGCGCCCACATATTGTCACCTCAGCTGTTTTATCCTTCTCCAGACTCACCACGACCTCGGCCACCACCACCACCACCACCACCACCACCATCACACCTAAAGCATCAAGTCTAGCCCTTAAGACTCTCGCAGCAACAGCAACCTGTTCCCAGAGATCATTCTTCACCTCCAGCGCTTCCCAGTGCCAACCTCTCAAGTCCCAAGCCAAGACCACCCACACGCCCTCGGCACGCTTCAGTACTACTCCTAAAATGGCTGCTCCCGTCAAGGCCGAGTCCTTCCTGGACCTCATCAAGAACCGCCGCACATACTACGCTCTTAACAAGGAGCTACCCATCTCCAAGGAGCGCATCCAGGAGATCGTCAAGCAGAGCATCTTCGAGGTCCCCTCATCTTTCAACTCCCAGTCCAACCGTGTTGTCGTCCTCTTCGGTGCCGACCACGAAAAGCTATGGGATATTACTACCGAGATCCTCAAGACCATCGTCCCCGCTGACGCCTGGGAACACACCGCTCAACGTATGAATGGATTCAAGGCTGGTGCCGGAACCGTAAGTCTCTCCCTTCTTGGCTACCCCCCAGTCTATTAGCATGATAGGGGATACTAACAAGACAAACAGGTCCTGTTCTTCGAGGACCAGGAGGTCGTCCACAGCATGCAGACCAAGTTCGCTCTATACAGCGACAAGTTCCCCATCTGGGCGCTACAGTCCGATGCCATGATCCAATTCGCCATCTGGACTGCTTTCACCGCCGAGGGTCTCGGTGCTAACCTCCAGCACTACAACCCTCTAATCGACGCCAAGGTTGCCAGCGAATGGGGCATCCCTGACAAGTGGCAGCTCAACGCCCAGCTCGTCTTCGGCGGCCGCGCCGGCGAGCCCGGCCCCAAGGACCAGCTCCCCATCGAGGACCGCCTCAAGGTCTTTGGTGCTTAAACGCAATACCAGCAACGCCCTAGCTACCTTATATATATATCCCTGAACCTACAACGGTGTTATGTATGACGAGTTCGTAGGGAAATACCCTTGGAAAGAAAAGAAAAAAGAACTCATAGACACTGGCTATTGTGGATAGACAGAGAGAGCGGCGGTTCGTTCAAACGTCCGCCGCTCAAGAGTTCCTTAGACTACCTTGGAAGCGTTCAGCACCAACTAGAATAAATAAATAAGTGAAACCAACCGAAAGAAAGACTTCGTCATCCATATGTTTCGTCATGTGATTTGGAGGTAATTCAAGCACCCAATGTCTACGTAGAATAGCATGCTCGTCTCCTTCGAGTTGGATAATACGTAGCCCTTCTCTTTGATATGTAAGACATGCTTGTCAAAATAGATATAATAAGCGCCATTATAACTAGGTACCTACCTAACCTGGGATACTCAAGTAAAGATCTTATTAGAAATTGACGTCGAAACTAAATTAGTTGCATGAAATAGCCGGCCCCTTTAAATGGCCGGGTGTCAGCCTCAACTCTCAAGGACGGGAGGACCCGGAGCGGGAAGACGCGAGGGATAATAGAGTTAAGTTGGTGAGTATTATGTAACACCTACATAAAATAAAATAAAATGCAATGTATATCTCCTATTTAGAGTAACGTCAGGTAAGTCTTGTGTTGCCTTCCACAGAGTAAGAGGGTGAGGTACTAATTGTCACCTTGGGTTAGGTACCTAAGGTTATACCTATATCTTAAGGTTTCGAGAATAACTGGGCTTGATGTGGTGATGTGACTTGAGGAATATAAGTAAACTGTTCGAGGAATGTGCTACCAGTAACAACAAAATGGTACTTCTTTCCAATCATACTTCCCATCCACGAGAGTTCAGGTCTCGTTAAATAGGGGGGAAGGGGGGGTGGCTGTTTCCCTTCAACTCCCATTTTCTCAAAGAAGCGGACCCCTTGAAAAACTCCAACTTGCTGCTGCTGACCATCAAATTCGAGTAGTTAGTGAATAAAGTAAAGTGTTCCTGCCTTGGGAAGGCAAGTTTCAACCTTGCAAACAAACTGTTTAACTATGTGAATATGGGTAATAGGTACCTCCTATGCGGGTATGGAGGCCGGCCTAAGCAACAACCTCCAGCCAATGATAGACCACACAGCTCCGTACTCAACCCCGAGCTCCTTCCTCCAGAGGTGCAAACAGCTCCGGGTTGTAGTCAAAAAAATCGGACCCGGACGCGGAGCTAGCAAGTTTCTGCTGATTCACAACTGCAAACTGTCAGTCGTATTCAGCTGTTAATGTTGGTGATGCGAGGGGTAACTCCCCTCAGGAATAATATATAAACAAGGCCAGTTCCCTGACTTCTGTCCCTTTCTTTCTCCTCTCTCTCACTCACCATCAGACAAGAAGAGGTTTCGTTTCAGTGTCTGTCTGTCTTCTTCCTTGAGACTAGACTGAAGTAAAATCAGATAGGTGACTAGTCATCCTTCCTAAAGCCCATCTCAAAGACTTAACACACCCCTTTCACTACCCCTTTCTTTCAAGAACCTCTCATCCAGCTTCAATTGCTCCAACCATCAAGATGTTGAAGTATGAAGCATCTGAGGAGGATGGTGATCGTACCATTTCCATTGATGAAAGAAGCGAAACCTCCTACTCCGACACCCCTGACAACGAGCAGCCTCCTTCCACCCCCCTAGCCCCAGGTGTCCCAACCCTCCGAAGCGAGCGCGCCCAAGCCCAAGAATGCAAGGCTCTAGTCGACGAGTTCGTCGCAGTACTCCGCTCTCGGCTCCCGACCCTCCCGCCGCCCATCCATCACCACATGCCGCACGCCGTGTACAACCTGCGCTGCAAACGCCCCGAATTCATGATTATGCTGTTTATGCAGGCCCGATTCCGGGACGCCGCGAGCCCGGACCCGCTCGACGACGAGCTCTGGGACTCCGTAAAGGTGGTAGCGGCCGAGGGCGTCTCGGACGAGATGCAGGATCTGCCTTGCCGCCGGTTCGCGGTTCGGTTCGTGCGCTTGCGCTGGGCGCGTCAGGATATACGTGATGCCGTGAGTGACGAGGAGTATTGGACTTCGTAAAGAATATATGATAGGAGGGGAGAGGGCGTGAGAGGTTAGGTGAGATGAGATGAGATGAGAGAGAGAGAGAGTTGAAGAAAAAAGGTTAGTAGTACCTCACTTACACACACACACAGCACCACGCGATACTAACCACAGCTCCCACTCATCCGCATAGAACATATAAAAGGAAAAAAAAATTTTGAAATTGAAAATCGAAAAAAAAAAAAGAATCACTAGTACAAGAGCCACTCACATCACCCTCAACCCACCACGTAAACCAACGATCTCAACCCCCAGCACTACGCCATCCCACAGCACACTTTCACCTAGTGTAGCCAGTTAGCCAGCCAAGCAGTCCACATGCACCCATAGCAAGAGACGGGAACCACATGTCTCTGCCAGATAGGTAGATACCTAAGGCACCTAGAAACAGATAATGGAAATCTCCCCTCCCACATAAGCCCCTATTACCTATACAATTCCTTCGTGCCTGCCTGCCTGTCTGCCTGTCTGCTTACCTGTTTGTTTGTTCGCCTATCATACGCCACTGTGCTTTAAGTAAAGTCACTTAAAACTCGTTAGAAATTGCTTGACCTTGACGTACTTTAAGCCTTCAATTTTGGTACGCTGATATTATGACATGATGTGATATATCCCATGAAATAAGCCCCTCTCTGGGACTATTTTATGCGTTAGTATATCATTCCCACATGATGGCGCCGTATTTTCTTTGTTGTTACTGTATTAACGTTAACCCCGGACCTTGATGTTTAGGTCATCAGGAGAGGGAGCGAATGTATGAACTTAGGCTAGAGAACACTCCACTAAGACGTAGGAGAGTCGAAATCCGCAACCGTTGATTTTGATGTCCGCTCGTTATATACGCTACCCATCCGCCTCGCCTCGTATAATACACAAACTATCCGAACACTATAGCCTGCCTCCCGACCATCTCTATCGTCGCACCAAAACGCCCTGTGCATCCCTTTTCTTTTTCGTGCGCCGACGTAGGGCCATCGCCGTCGCTACGTCGTAGAATACCATCCCGATCCAAAGTAGTCCAAAATCGTGAATTAGTAGTCATCCAAGCTCTCCGTTGTGCGAAGAGCAGGTAGAGTGAGATAGCGTCACGTCGTGAAGTTAAGCTTGAAATTTCGAAATCCTCCCATGATTTATGTGCTCAGCTCTGATCCTTAGGTGGGATAACACCGCCTCCGTCGACGATGATTTGTTCGTCGACACGAGTCACGGTATCGCCGTATTCAAGTCTCTTGTAAGTTGTGATTCGGGCTTCGTTCATGTCAATGTCGAAGAAACGAACCCGGCGGACGAAGCCGCCATAACCGCCGTATCCTCCAAATCCGGCACCGCCACCATAACACATCCACAGCTCGGGCTTCTTCGTCTCCTTATTGGATGATAGCATGCAATACTCATTTGCATGGTCGCTAAAGAATTAAACGTTAGCCAGTCAATGATAAAAAAGGGGGTATAGGGAATACATACTGTCCACAACTAACCATGACGACACCTTGCTCAACCAAAGCATCGCGGAATCCGGAGTTGAACTTGGGGGCCGTGACACCTTCTCTTAATTCGCCTACGTACTGCGACTCCTGATCCCTGTATTCCGGAAGAGGAATGTGGATAAAGGCGATATCCATGTGGATATGAGTATACTCTTTATGCTTCTTTTTCAGACTCTCTGAAGTCTGTCTGAACCAATCGATTTGGTTCTTTTTGATCCAGTCGTAGCCGCTCCATTGCCGCTCGTCCGGAGAATATGAGTGGGAATCAAGCAAGTATACAGTGAGAGCGGAATGCTTCGAGCTCCCTTGAGCAAGGACCTCAATAAAGTAGTTACCAACCCCGTCAATATCGTCTGGTCCGGCGACAGACAACGAATACGGTAATTGTTCAATCAGCGCCATCTGCCCGGCTCTAGGTAGCGATCCTTCATCGTCATGGTTACCGAATATGGATACGTAGGGGATCTTGCGCTTGATGAGTAACTGCGCGTATTTAAAGATGGCCGATTGCGCATCGGGAGCGGTATCGCCATTCACCTGGTCACCGCTAAGGACAACTAGATCAGGCTTTTCTTCGTCCAACAGCTTAGATACGAAATCTAGAGTCCGCAGATCTGCTAGACAGGGGCCACCTTCATACTCGTCGGGAACCGCATCTCTGCAATGACCAACGCCCGTGCTCAAATGAAGATCTGCCAGCTGCATTATCTTGAACTTCCCATTGTCCCTCACTCGTGGTTGGGGTTTTATAGGCTCGACCTGACTTCCCTGCCGGACGGTGATATGGGCACTCGGTATATCTGGCCCGACGTCGAGTAACAAGGGCGTATTCTGGAACTGCCACCCGTCTCGAACCTCGACAGCGTCGTCACCGAAGAGGACATCTATCGCCGTAACCGCTTTCTTAGAGTCACTTGCCGTTGGCTTGGATGATCGTAGTACCCATAGGCCCGCTGGACGAGACTCCCACTTTTCACCCGCCTGCCCCTTGGCTCCCGTCGAAGGGTCTAGTCGGCCCACTGTGACACCCACGACTACCTTGTCATCCGCCTTCAGCTCCTCCTCCTTCTTCCTCTGGACATGGATGTAGGCCTTGGAGACCCACGATTTGTCTAAATAGAGGTTCTTCTCGACCCGGTGCCATGATTCGGGGTCGAGCTTGCAGGAGGAAAACAGGTTGACTTTGGAACATTGTGTAATTGTTATATCGGTGACGACTTGGCCATGATGGTGCTGAGGCATGTACTCATGGACGGAATTAGGGAGAAGTCGGAAATTTCGATCTAAGAGAAAAATGATGAAGAATGCGAATACGGCGGCAGCGGCAAGCTGGGATATGGTGCGCACCTAGTCAAAAAAAAGGTATTGTTAGTCTTCTAGACGGGTACCTAGCTAGACTAGCTAGACAGAGATGCGGTGAGCAGCTCATTTACATATGTAGAGGCAACTTACTATCCGTCGCGTCATGATGTTTGATATGGATAAGGTCGGTTAGACTCAGGTAGATACGGTGTGTTAGCACAGTAGCGATGTCGTAGCGATGGACGCCAGGGGCCAATCATCTTCAGCCGTGCGCATCTATGTAGATAATATATTCGGACCTTCAACTTTACCAAGTCGTCGGTAGGGAATATCGAAGAATATCCTGGGTAGTATGATGTTTAATGCTCTGTCATTTCACGTACTATGTAATAATATGTGGTGTTGAAGAGAAGAAGTTGTTTAAAGCAACTTGGAAGTTGTGGTGTGGTGTATGTAACTACCTCCTAATGTAGTGTAAAGCTAAAAAGCTACGACAACTTTACGACACGACAACTTGGAAGGAGAAATTCAGACCCCGGTCCAGGTCCAGGTATTCCCGATAATCTGGGGAATCGCGACCAATTCACGCCAAGATATGTCTATCCCTTTTCCGGATGTAGCCTTTAGTACCTCAATCTAATGTATACTCTTGCATTAGCTACATACTATATATACTTGATATCAAAGTACAATACCGAATGGGCACATGTACCTCCCCCTATGCACATGTTTTCAGCGAACGTTGGAGCTAAGGCCATTCATATGACAGCTCACCACCGAATCGCCGAATCAAGAGAGGTATTCACTACTTCTATGTGAATATTTAACATTTAATATATCGGATGGAATAATCTAGGCCTTGAAGTTTACCAATAAAAACCTGCCTACTATGTTGTACAAGTCTGCATGCACCTTGACGCGATAGGCAGGTAAAAATGACAGAATGAATAGACAAACGCAGAGTAAGCAGCCAGGAGCAGCTCATAAGGCAAGGCTCATAATACACCAGACGAATAAAGAGGGTTGAGTACCTACTAAAGCATCGGGTGTAAATACCTCTTCACAATAACCAATCGGAATCATCCCTTAGAAGTATTGTACTTATAAGGTGTATATACCTACCTAGGTATATATATCAGGTACCTATCTACAATTTATACAAGTTGAATCTATAAAACCTACGACCATCGTGTATCCCAAGGCTCGACTACGCATTACCAAATTAAACTAAAACCATTAATTATTTAAACTAAAGTTAATACGATAGGCCTTTTAACTATTTAAACAAACCTCACCAAGATCAAGATCAAGTACGTAGAAGATTGATCAGAGGAATCACGAGAAACAAAAACAGTACCAACCATATCTCCCCTTATTCTATTTACTGGATGCTATCTATTCAGACGGTAACATCTCGTTGAGAGCAAGGGCGACGAATCTCGCACACCTTCTCATCTACTACGATCCAATTGTGACTAACACTAACTAAGCATTGCCCTCGTAATGCATAACAAACCCCCCTATTCCGCCATCCACCAAATATTTATAATCTAATAGCCCTCGCGCTTCGTATTACCATCAAGCATTAATAGCTCATCGGTAATATCCCACAGTTGCGCTGTCCTGTTGGCATGGGCATTCATCCGTGGGCCTTGATTTCGTGCTCTACTGCTCCAAAGCTCGCCCTTCTTAATACAGGATTTGTCGTTGATACTCGGACTGGCTTGCTTCTTCGTATATTGACGTATTCGTTCTTCAATCCCCTCCCGGTCTTCAGATACTTCCAAGTAGCATGGATTGCACCATTCTTTCTGTTCGTCTCCACGTTGACTAGGCCCGTCAACTTGTCCCTTGCCGGATATATCACCCTCAATGTCTTCGAGAGTAACAGACTCACGAAGCCCTCGAACACGCGCTGTAAATTGCTTAAAGACAGCGACTCGCTTCTCTGCCGCTTCTGCTCTTTCTCTCCACATTTTGGCCTCGCGTCTTGCCGCCCTAAGCTGCTCGCACAGCTTGCCGATATCCATGTTCTCTCGGGCTTCCAACTGTCGCCGTAGCTGAGTGTTTTCTTCCGCTCGGTGCTCGAGATGCTTCTGTAGGTGGCGGATCTGGGCATGAAGCATCGAGTTACCACTTCCAGGTCGAGGACTTTCAGTTGATGCTCTACCATAGTTTTCATCACACGATGGGGGAGAGGATGGATACGGTCGAGTAAAATTGATGTGTTGAGCAATCGGAGGCTCCTCAAGGGGAGGAACCATAGTTCCTAGGCTCGGCGGCTGGTCAAGCTCTCGATCGCGCGCAGGAACTGGCCGAGGCGTCGAACTCAAAGGCACTTTTTTCGAAGCGGCCAACGTATTATCAACAGGACGTAGCGAAATTCTAGGAAATTTAGTTGGCGTATTCACAATATTTACACCCGAAAACCCTGAGCCACAAGTGCCGTCATCTATTGATAACCCTGACTCTCTGCTTCGCGTTGGTGTCTCCGGTGGTTGAAATCTTCCTTTAGAGCCATCAAAGGTAATAGACGGCGTGTTAGTTGTTGGTGTATTGTTGGACCTAGCCGCCTTGGACGGCGAGTTGCTTATAGAATACGGAGATAGTATGCTGCTGGAGTCACACCCTATTCTTTTAGGACGTATAGTTGCCGTGCTAATAGGGGAATTATTGATAGTATTGTCAAATAGCGCAGCAATGGCCTTCACTGCTCCTTGTGTCGGTTTAGAGCTTGAACGATATAAAATAGGCCTGCTTCCCCCCTCGAAAACACTTCCACCTGGCGATAATCCTGGTTTGCGTAAAGCTGATTCTTTTAAAGGCCCAGATTGAGGAGATTTCTCGAACACGCTTTTTTTCTCAGGTGAAAGCTTAGCTGGTTTCCGTCTTCCTTCACTTCGCGTGTCCATTAGTTGTTGTTTCCATTTCGGGGTGGATGGTATCTCGTTTCGCTGGATCGACAATTCCTCGCTCCGTCGAAAGCTACTATTGCCTGGACTGCGCCTTAAACGTCTTTCTTTTGCGGCCTTTGCTAGAGATTCCGTGCTGGTTTTACTGGCTAGACTTAAGGCTTTCCATTTTTCAGAATAGTCAACATTCCGCGCCGGGGTATAAAGATAATCTCCAGCGTGACTACTATGGTACTCTTCGGTTGTACGGGATGACCTGGCTGGGGTTATTGTTTTCTTTGACGGCGATTTCTTAAGCATGCCAAACTCTTTGGCTCTTGGTGTGGCATAACCTTGTCGTGACGAATATCCCTCATTGTTGCTAATTTCGACGATGGATGACTTGACGCTATGAAAGGTTAACTCACTTCCGGACAGTATATGACTTGACGAGCTTCTGTTGTGGGGAACCGAAGGATCCTCGTGCACATCAAGTGTACGAAATGGCCGCTCCCTGGTCCGGCCTCCAGTCTCGCTCTCACCGCCACCCGACGCTCTGTCCAAACTTTGATTTTCCAATGCGCTCTCAATACTATCACTAGGCGAAGTTCGCGCAGCGGACGATATTGCTGGATGAGACGTTTGACCTACACTTGCTTCATCACTTCCTGCATATTGGCTAGCTGGTGGACTTTCTTCAGCTGTGGGCGAGAGACAATTTTCTGAAATCCTGCTTGAGGTTTTACGTGAAGGACAAGAACTAGACGGCCGTGATCGCCGTCGCTTGATGGATATAGGCTCAGGCTCAGCCCCTGTATTATCTCGGAGCTTGAACGAGCTGGTCTCTGTTTCTGATAATTAGCACACGACGCCGTGAATCATTGGCATGTCTACTTACTAGGGAATGGAGTTGGACTTCTAGTTAAAGGAGAAACGCTTCTACCTTTCTGATTATGCAATGGTGCAGGGCTACTCCATTTAGGTGGCCTTCTTAATGGAAATGAATCTGAGGCTGAAGAACCTAACTTAGCCTTATTCGTCTTACGTTGGGCGATGTGTTCATGTCTGCTGATCTTCAGGGTGCCCAGGCTCCGCATTTGCCGAACCACCTCCCTCCAGTGTATTATTAGCATCTCCGTGATGTTATTGGCGACATGTATCTTGTCCACCGTGTAGAGAGAAGCCGAATCTTCAGCACGAGATTTAGATTTCCTGTGTTTATACCTCTCCTTTCGGGACTTCGGAGCAGACACTGGGAGCAGTACTAGTCCAGCTGCGGGGTCTGCTAATTTCATGCTGTAAGAGTCGATCAGATCATTGATCAAGAGAGGACCAAATACTATGCTTAAAGCATTGTATCCCATCAAGTCGCTTGTCGGGAGTGGCCTCCCGTCTTCATCTTCTCGAGGTGCATTTTCAGCAGCTCGGCCGACGAAACATAATAAGCCAAATACGGCACATATCAGCTCCCTCTGATACTGTGATCTCACGGTCCCAATGGCGAGTGCAATCAACCGTGCGCGAAGTTTACTTTCCCTGGTCTTAGTGAGCTCGGGATCAGCATGTAATTGGCTGTAAATTGCAACGAAGGCGTCAAAAAGGGATAACGAGCCTAGAATGCCCCCGGGCAGCCCAGCTATAAATTTTTTGAAGGCGGAAGCAATATCATGAGCGCTACATTTGATGTGCGTAGGAAGATTCGGGCATCGAGTTGTAATTGAGATGGCATTTGCGCCCCTTGCGTCTCTATCAGGGCAGTAGTAGTCATAGAGTATGCTCACAACTCGAGCAGAGCCCGGTACCCGAAAAATCCCTCTTGTGTCAGCTATGATGAGCATACATTAGCTAAAAGACTTAGAATAGCAATTATTGCAAATCCCCTACCGTGTTGTACAAGAGCTTGCGCGAGCGCACGGAAGCACGTAGGCAACACCAAAGAGCACGGAGCATATTCAGTGGGTAAGTAGAATATACTCTTCCCACATAATCGTACCAAATCCTGGAGATTTTCGCCTTTTAATTCGTCCCTTTTCACGTGGTGTACAAGATTCAGAGCAACATCGCTGACGCTTCGTCGATGCCTTAGCTGTCGTGGTTCTGACCGGATGATTACGGTCTGTGTTGACTGGCCAGAAGACGTTCTCCGTAAGGCTTTGGAAAGCCAGCTCGGTCTCCGGGTTGGAACGGACTTGTTGATGTCATTATAATCGGTCTTATTATAAGATATCAACCTCACTTACAGCGTCTACGGGGAAATCTCTAGTCACAAGTAGCCGAATACCGTACTAGAATCTCTCAGTCAATATCCGTCGAAAGATGAGCACTGAACGGAATGCACCACCCTCTTTGCGAGTCGATTATATTCGTCGACAAATTCTTCCCTGCCATCTGCCTCCTCACTTTCAGAGAGAAGCCCGAGTTCGCCACTAGAAGACGTCCAAGTATTAGTTTTGCAGCCGTAACGAGTATTTAAGGCGCCGAGTGACCGCGATGTAGTCAGCACTGGGTATGGTTTAATAATCGTCGACTGCGAAAACGGGCGTCTTCGTTGGTAAGGGAAAGGGTGAGAAGACGTAGAACAGCTAGCGGGTACAGGCTCTTTTCCTTTAATAGGAATTGGAGCCGTAGCGGCATCATGATGGTAAGACTGCATCTGGTCTATTGGATAAGGGGTAAATTCTAGATACCTATAGAAGACAAGGAAGATGTTGGATAACTAGGTGAATGATGATGCATGCAGTTTAACAACGAGGAAGAAATCTATAAACCTGACTGACGTACCTACATACATAGAACTAAGAGCCTCCACATAAGGTAGGAAGTCTATCCTTCCCTGTTTTGTCTACCTACCTATTAGAAGACCTTAGAAGACCTTGGAGGAAGCGACAAGTTGTGGCAAGTGATAATGCCTTCTGCAGTAAGATAGCAAACCCTAGCGATGGAAGTGTCAGTATGCTATACCTACATGTACCTAGGTAGGCTATATACATGTACGTACGTGTAAGTGCCTAAATAGGGTACTCACGTAACACACCATCATATAGAAATTCCGTGTAGTGAGGCGATCGTAGAATAACAAGTAACAAACATATACATCCTCTATATGTAGGGTTAGCTAAGGATTCTAGCCAGGTAAATGCTTATATCATAAACCTAGCCTTTTAATGCTAAAAATCTAGTGTACTCTTAAGACGTGTCATACTCATAGTAGGTAGTAGATCCGGACATTTTCGTCTTCTACCAAGCCGTGCCCCCAAATCTGATCCTTATAATCCCCCCTAATCCAAAGTAGTCGTAATCGATTAGATAGATCAGCGTGAGGATATGGAGACAATGAAAACCTATGCGGGCTCAAAAGGACTGATCCTTATAAACCACTTTAGTCTTTCGAACGCCAGACTCCCCTATAATGCCTACCAATAACACACTATGACTCCATGATCCTCGTATCCCTATGGTTTCCAGATTCCAAGGTACCGTACCGTCATTACAAAAAGCGTCGAGTTACCATCGACTTGTTACGGCGGTGGGAAATTTTCGCCCTCGTCGCTAGTAACGCCAGTAAATAAGACGTACCTAAGGATGTCGGATAGCGAGATAATTCCCTTCAAATGCCAATTGTCATCAATGACTACTAGCCTATGGACTCGAGACTGGCGTAGCGTAACGAATATCGAATCAAGCCTGTCATCCTCTTGGCAAGTGTAGATACCTTGGAAATCTTCCGGTCTCTTCGTCAACGCTTCTCCTACTGTTGATTTTAATTCGTCATATGCGCCTCCTTTGATACAAGGTATAACATCGACGGCCTCGAACACGTTGAGTACGACATTGTTTTTATCAATAATAGGCACAGCAGAGATGTTATGCACCACCATCAAATTGATCACCTCCAGGACCGAATCCGTCATCTTAGCCGTCGCGAGGTTGCTGTATGTCCCTAGCCCGATCTCCCGTACCGTCTGCTTGAGAAGCATAGTATGCTGTTCCGTGTTGACGGCGATGAACTTCAGTATTCGGTACTGCGTAATCACGCTGACGACTGTCTCCCTCTCGGTTTCGTGGTCGATATCGACGAGAGGAATACGACGAGCGCGGCTCTTAAGCATACGACTGCAGGCTTCGTAGAGTGGCCTCGACGGATGGACGGACACGGTCTCCAGCGGAAACACGCCGATTGCCTTTTCGATGTCTTTGAGTAGCTGGAGTGTCAGCCACAACCAATTCAATGCACATGTCCCCGCACATTCGCAATTCGGGTGCAACGTACCGCGGAGGCTACTCAGCCTAAACTTCTCTACGTCCTCGATGTGTTCGGGGAATTGGCAGTAATATTGTATCAGGTTTATATAATCGGTTGCGGTAAGTAGACCGGCGAACCTGGACTGCTGCGAATCCCAAAGAGGCGCGGACACGATTCCTAATAGCTCACGTTAGGGGCTGTTCGGGCCATCGCGGGACATACATGCGTGTATTTGAAGTACCATTCTGGATCAAAATATCCAAGCTCTTTTTGATTAGTAGATCATTGTCGAGTACGATGAGGCGGAAAGATAACGGGAGCACGTCGTAGCTAGTTCTAACCCGAAGAAAGTTGCGCAAGCCTTTCTATAAGAACGGAAAGTTAGTAGTAAGTCCCAACAAGTTCCAAGGTCCGAGAACCGGATTCGGTAGAGACAAGGCGGGCGATACGACACCCGGGGGATTTATACTATAGAGTACAAAAGTGTATATGATGATGACTTACTAGGCCTTGCAACTGTTCTTCGTCAATGGGACTCATTGGTATCGTGGGAACCGGTGTTGTACGACTCCGAAATTTGGGTCTGAGATACGATGATGGCCGCACAAATGGAAGCTCGTGACCTTCAGGTAGCGGCGGTATGTAGGGCGGTATGTAGGAGGGCAAGTCCGAGGACATGGCGGGGGCTGGAGCGTTTGGCGCACACTGTGGCTCGTCGGCTTGTGCATTATTACCTGACTTACGGCTCGAAGGGTCATCCATTATCTCTTTTTTTTTCCCCTTATCCTTCTTCTTGGGGTCGTTGGGGTTTAAGCCAGGTCGGGCGGAGGCTATTGGTGGGACACCCGTCCTTCCGGGAGGTGTGCAACTGAAAGTTTGCAGCAGGTGTGAGCTTGGGAAAGATTTCGGTGTAGGAGGCGCTTCTTTGCTGGGGAGAGAAGAGGGGAGGGGGTGGGGAGAGTAAAAAAAAAGGGTTTCTGTTATCGGGTAGAGCTGCTCGGCGATTGGAGAACTACTAGCTCTAGACTAAAAGCAGCTTGGGAGTTGCTAACTGAGACAAGAGATGAAGACATGGGACATGGATATGAATATGAATATGGACAATTGAATAGGTGATGATGGTGAGGTGAGGTTTAACGGCGATAAGAACAAAGGTTGTTGATAATGGATAATAATAGTAGTTAGGTTAGACTGGGCAATACATACACTAATAACCTTGGTAATTTTTCTATTGAATGGTCCAGACCGGGCCGTAATTGAACGGGCAATTGGTACTGGCTATCACTGATTGATAATCTATCTTACTTACTAAATAAGGTACCACCTTTAAAAATGATTTGTGTGGATTGAGGTTCAAATTGATGGGGGTTCAAATAGGTAAATGGTTGTAAATGGTTGTAAATGGTAGGTACATTGATACTCGGAGATCTGATGGGGCTGGCTGGTGCAGTTGATGTAAGAGGGGCAACTGCTGAACTGCAGTGCTAGTGCTGCCGATAAGCGCGGCTACATATGGGTTACACCAGCTGTGTCTATGTGTACGGATTATGTATTTTGTATAATACAAGGCCTATGCGGGATGCTCAACTTTTTATTTTAGTCTGAATCAATTCGGAACCCGGTACCATTATCTCGTGTTGAACATTCCCTTTATATAATCTTGACCTACCCACCATACATATCTTAGGATGTATGTAATCAATAATTACCTAGATCTGTTGTTAGTTATATTAAACCGCTTACATGTATGTGGGACAGGATTGGGGAATCATATTAGGTGTGAAAGTTATTATAGTTAGTTATCTGTAAATGATCGAAGTAAGATTTCAAAACCTGGGCCGGCTTAATGATATAAACTTGCATAGAGATTGGATAAGTATGGAATTTGGCTACTTCTCTTTCAACTTCAATGGAGTAATAATAAGACGAAATCGCCCACTTACGAACTAGCAGTGTAACAGACTGCATGCACATGCTAGTATAAAGCCGAGACCCTCCCCTCCTATATGTATTATATGTCATGCCAACCTTTGGACTGCCGGAAGAAAACATATTCGGCATCTTTAAATCAGAGCGCAGGAAGAAGATAAACAATCAAGTGACCTATCATATCGTATTAAAGATGTGATGTAACACCGAGGAGACACAAGGGGTATCATCTAAGAAGATGTCTCTGATTGATCGAGGACTAGGGAATATTACTCAATCACCAAGCTAGATAGAAGAACGCAAAGATAGGTAGCTGCTTGTCTATTGTCTAATCGCAGCCATCAACCTAGAGCATAATGCCATAAAGGCAACTTATTGAAGGATAGCGAATGTCTTACTTATTCTTGTTTAGCCTACCCCATTTACTCAATATTGGTGTAGAATAAAAACTTATGTAGTAAAACATTGGAGGCGAAGGTTGTCGTCATCTAGTAGTACGACTGCTGACGAGGAGGACATATTATTGAGGCAGGGAAAACAGTTAGAAGTGGTGTTGGGTTAATCAGATAAAATTATGGGAGCTTGTGAAGCTTGTATGAATGAATACTTAAATCGTTATCATTCTGGCCTTGGCTTCTCGAGAGGGTAGGATCTCGTGGCTCATTTTAAGCAATGCCGGTAGCCATAAGTAGAAGTATCCCACTATCCTGCAGAGTCAAGGGGTGATTGGCTACTTAGGATTGGGAATAACTTCAATTCGACGAGATATTGCAATTTCATGACAAAGATTTGCCTGATCTTGGTTACCATCAGACGGAAAGCTGCATAATGGATGGATGGAACGTCATATCTTTGAGACAGAGGGTGGATACTCTCTTTCACACGCTAAATAACAAGCTATGGCCGCAACAACTTAGGTATGTTGTTTTGAACTGCTAAGGCTTATTATTAGCTTAGAGCGGGTTGGCTTTATGGCTGCTGTAATGCAGAAAAGCTGTCCAGAAAAGGTAATAGGGTTTCGTGGGTAGCGGTTTTACATACGTCAACTTGCACTTTGTTTCATCCAACAACAGCTTTGGCCTTTAAGAAAAGACGGCCTACCATCTATACCGCTAAAGTATAATTATGTACTATGTACCGCACGTACCTGGTCGCATACAAGCCTTTTTACGTGTATTGTTGATTTGACTGTAGATTATCATCAGTAATAACAATCAGTAACAATTTAGTACGACTTATTTCTAAAGGATCATTAAGTTGGTTATCCCATTCAATTAATATAATAAAACTAACTACATGAGGTTCAATTCTGCAAATGCTTTGGCATGCTTTATCGAGCTTCTATTTATGTTATTAACATTTGTGTACATGTTGCATATAAAGATGAGATAAGTTAAAGCGCATGAAGGTGTGCAATTTGAGGTACAATGCAAGTACAACCAGTTGCTATCGAAAGTATCTAGATAAGCCTCGAAGCAGGTCGAGTACTTTTCAGGTACTTGGAGAGGTACCCACCAGGGAAAGCTCAGGCGACATAGCTTTCCAGCCGAAACCTTCCGGTCCCAGCTCCATGACAGCCATGACAGCAATGCGCACCCCTATGAGATGAGATTAAGAAAGAAGCAGAAAAGGCTTAACCCCCCCCCATCCCCCATCAAAACCCACCAACTGCGCCTGCGCCATTCCTTCTCTGTACGCAACCACACAGCGCGACCCGGCCCACCTGCAGCAGAGGCGGCAATAGCGCAGCAATCGCTATCGACGTATGTAAAGGTAAAAAAAGTTAGGAAGTCAGCAACTGGAGCGACTGGGGGGAAGGAACAAGGGTCGTCCAATGTCGGGACTTGCCAAAACCTCTGCTACCTACGCAACCTTTTTGAGCCTTCTGGTGCAACTGCAACTTCGTAAACATTACCCCAGTAATAAACTTCTTTAACTTCACCTCTCCCTCTACCACAACACACATTCCGGTCAAGATCGACCTTCTCCTCATCGTCCCGTTCCGTCGATGCATGCAATCTGGCACTACTTTCGCCGCGTCGACCTGGACGAGATTATCCGCCTGCCCTAGTCTCTCACGAGGATACATCACAGGACCATCACCGTCTCCAGAGAGCAGGCTTATTATTTGGACCTGACACCAGTACTGACCGTACTTTACCGACCAGGTTTTAATAATTTGAGCAACCTGAAAATCGAGAGCACCCGCTTATTAGCATCATCTCTTTTTTTTCCTCGTGTCGTCGACTGAGTCCAAATCAATCACATCACGGTTTCTAGCTCTACCCATAGCGATGGGGGCCTGCCAATCATGCTGCGGAGGTAACACAAGTCCATTCTCCTATCAAGAAGACCCCTTCTAAGTGCTAAACGCCATACAGGCAAATCTCGCGATGGTCTCTACGAACCAGTATTGGCCGATAGCGAACGAGAAGCTGTCGCCGATTTACTCCAATACCTCGAGAACGTATGTTACGACCGACCAACCCTTACGCTGCTCAAAGCTAACTTCTTATCTTAGCGCGGCGAGACGGATTTCTTTTCGGGCGAGCCTCTTCGAGCTCTGAGCACCCTCGTATTTTCCGACAATATCGATCTTCAAAGGAGTGCAAGCTTAACGTTTGCCGAGATCACGGAGCGAGGTACGTAACCTAATATTCTTAGCGCTCTAACGAAAGAGGCGTTGTATCACAGAGCTGTCGAGTGACATGACTCTACCGCTCTGTTTTTCACCGAGTTACGAGCTGTGGCTGACCGCCTCCCAGATGTTCGCGAGGTCGACCGCGATACGCTAGAACCCATCCTTTTCCTACTTCAGAGTCCCGATATTGAAGTACAACGAGCAGCCAGTGCTGCGTTGGGGAACCTTGCCGTTAATAGTAAGTAAGAATCCGCGCTGTGATTTAGTCTTTTGTCTTACCAAGCTACGTAGCCGAGAACAAAGTCTTGATTGTTCAACTAGGCGGCTTAACTCCGCTTATACGTCAGATGCTTTCTCCCAATGTTGAAGTACAGTGCAATGCTGTAGGATGCATTACTAATCTGGCTACCCATGAAGAAAACAAGGCAAAGATTGCACGATCAGGAGCCTTGGTTCCACTTACTCGGCTGGCTAAGTCAAGAGATATGAGGGTTCAACGGAACGCAACCGGCGCCCTTCTCAACATGACACATTCAGGTACGCTTTCAGCTCCTAGTAACTGGTTTGTTGAATTGTTCTAATACTATTTACATAGATGAGAATCGACAACAACTCGTAAATGCAGGCGCCATCCCCGTACTAGTCCAACTTCTATCGTCTCCCGATGTCGATGTTCAATATTATTGCACGACAGCGCTTAGCAACATTGCCGTCGACGGCAACAACCGCCGGAAGTTAGCTGCGTCGGAGCCTAAACTTGTCCAGTCCCTTGTTAACCTAATGGACTCTTCCTCTCCTAAGGTGCAATGCCAAGCCGCATTAGCGCTTCGAAACCTCGCTTCCGACGAGAAATATCAGCTAGATATCGTCCGAGCGCAAGGTCTTAACCCGCTGCTACGCTTGCTTCAGTCCTCTTACCTACCTCTAATCCTCTCCGCGGTTGCTTGCATACGTAACATATCCATCCATCCCTTAAACGAGTCTCCTATTATCGAAGCTGGATTCCTGAAGCCTCTAGTCGACCTTTTAGGTTCCACCGATAACGAGGAAATCCAGTGCCATGCCATATCGACCCTCCGAAACCTTGCCGCAAGTTCTGACCGCAACAAAGCGCTGGTCCTCGAAGCTGGTGCGGTACAGAAATGCAAGCAGCTTGTCTTGGATGTTCCGGTTACCGTCCAGTCTGAAATGACGGCTGCAATTGCCGTCCTTGCACTATCTGACGACCTCAAAACGCACTTGTTAAATCTCGGCGTGTTCGACGTCCTTATCCCTCTAACACATTCGCCAAGCATTGAGGTTCAAGGCAATAGCGCCGCAGCCCTCGGCAACCTGTCCTCGAAGGGTAAGTCTTGATTCTAATTTTATTGATCTCCTAGTTATTAATATGGCGCAGTTGGCGATTATTCTATCTTTATCCAGGACTGGACAGAACCAAACGGCGGCATCCACGGTTACTTGAGTAGGTTCCTGGCCAGCGGCGATGCCACGTTTCAGCACATTGCTATTTGGACTCTCCTCCAACTGTTGGAATCTGAAGATAAGACCTTGATTTCACACATTGGAAAATCGGATACAATCGTGGAGATGATTAAACAGATCGCGAACCGACAACCCGAGTCAGATAACGAATACGAGGAGGATGACGAAGGCGAAGTGATCAACCTTGCGCAGCGTTGCCTGGAGCTGCTTGGTCAGAGCATGTCGAAGGCGCACATAGAAGGATGAAGTAACAGACTACCGCATTTCTTTTTTGTTTTAATTATCGATACTGTCAGACTCCCCCTATTCAAGCGGGCATTCACACGGATGTGGTTGGTTCCCGGTGTTTGAGGCGTATGTTATATAAGCATGCATGTGTATTTCGTCAACGATAAGGCTGCTTCGATATTTTATTAGGAACGCATATTCTCATTGGGTGGTTTGAGTCGCGGGTGGGTGTATTGCAGGTTGCATTTGCCCCAGAAGCTAGCTTAGTGGAAGACACTCGATCTCATTTGTACGCGGCGGCGTAGCCGGTTGAAAAGATGACTACTTGACCAACCACTCCTAATAAGTCATGAGCTACTCTTGCGAGCCTCATGCGCGGAGCTAAACTCTTGTAATTAGATTGCCCTTCCTCATCAAAAATGATATCCGGTAAACAATGCTTCCGAGACGCCTCCATGTGATGCAAATTGTAATACAAATATGATACGCCCGTGAGCTTTTCGCAATATACCTAGGTAGCTTGGGTAGTTATACTCATAGCAAACATGAAAGTGGTCATGCTCTACGCGAATCCGATACAGGCTGAAGACCGCTTTCCACCTTGGTGAACCAATTAAACGGCCACCAACCATTCACGACCACTTTGGCAACCACTTTACCCTTGATAAGACCCATGGGAATGGGACCAAAGTCGCGACTATCCCTAGACCAGGGGAGGTTGTCTCCGACTATGTAACAATGACCTTTAGGTATCTGAAGTAGGACTTGGTCAATACTATATCCTCACTCTTCCTCATAAGAGGTAGGTACCTATCTATATAAGACGCGAGCAGAGTAAATAAAATAAAAGTCAATCAACCATAACATACCTGTATCATAGCATCAGCGCCCACGCCCGGCGAATTCAACAGCACGTAGTCCCCCGGCAGGCCCAGCACGCGCTTGATGCCCTCCTCGCCGGGCTCGACGGGGATGCTGTACACGACGCAGTCGCCGACGCGCACGCCGCGGCCGCGCCGGTGCGACCGGTCCGTTACGAACCACTCGTTCATCGTCTGGAAGGTCGGCAGCATGGATGGGCCCCACCCGTAGCCCGTGCTGTACCCGTAGGTCACGAGCAGGTGGCCTAGGGCTAGCGCTTTGGTCGTGTATAGGAGCACGCGGAAGGGGTGGCCTAGGAGGGACGGCATTGTGGCGTGGTGGTTGGCGGGGGGTTGTGTGAGTGTGGGTGTGGGTGAGGGTAGGGGATATATATGTATGGTGCTTTTATCAAGGATGATGAGGCGGTTTGGTGGCTTGCATGGTTCTGTAGGGTGGGAATGGGTGTGGGAATTTAAAATAAGCTTATATTAGTTTAGGTAGGTAGGTATGGGTGTATATTATATCAGGCGATGAGTATAAATTTTTGAACTTAAGATGAGGTTCATATGACCTTGACGAATGGATGAATAGCTGCAAGATACATACATGTATGTATTGTATTAAGCCGCAGCTTAAACTTTAGGTACCGAGTCTTGGCGCAGAGCCACATATGTATGTACATCATAAGCCGCCGGCGGAAAAGTATAGCGTGATTGGCTGTTGAGCTCCAGCCCTAGACGGTACGTAGTACTTAGAAGTGGGATGCGCTTGTAGCTCCAAACTCAATTCTTGCTGCAAAACGACTTCACCTTTACAAGGCGTTATTCTAAAGCGCGGCAGCAGCACCGCTCGATAGATGCCAATTCCACCATCCCAATTGTGTTCTATAGACATATAGACCTATAGACCCATAACACGGAGGAAACACAAGTCAAAAAATGGCACAACCACGCTGTCTCGCCAGCTCCTCGCCCGCACGAGCTCTACACGGAGTCCTCGTCTCAGACCTCCTCAGCCGCAACAGAATAACCTCCCTCGCACCGCGCATAACATCCCCCTACCTCCTCCCGCCGCGGCTCTTCTCCTCCAGCCGCCTGCTCCCAAAACCCAATGCCGCAACCTTACCATCACCATCACTACCACCACCACGACAAACCCGCACACTCTCCACAACCCCCATCCTCCACCGCATCGACCAATCCGAAAAGCGACCAACCAACAACAAGATCCCATACGACTACGTGCGCGTAGTCGGCCCGCCCCCCGATAACGCCCTCTCCCCGGCGCGCCACATCGACTCGGTCCTCGCCACCATCAACCCCCGAACCCACACCCTAGTCATGGTCGCCCCGCCGCCCCCCTCCGCCGACCCATCCACCCCCGAAGCCGAAGCAGCCATATGCCGGATAATCGACAACGAGGCCGCCAAGGCCGCCGCGCGCGAAGCCAAACAACGCCTGGAAGAAGCCGAGCAGGCCGCGCGCCGCAAGGCCGCCAACACCAAGGAGCTCGAGTTCTCGTGGGGCATATCCGCGCACGACCTGGGCCACAAGCTGCGGCGCCTGCGGCAGTTCCTCGACCTGGGCCTCAACGTCGAGGTCATACTGGCGAAGAAGCGGGGTGCGAAGCCCGTTTCGACGGAGACTGCGCAAGCGGTCCTGGAAGCGGTTAGGGGCGTGCTGGGGCTGGTTGATGGGGCGAAGGAGACGAGGAAGATGGATGGGAGGGTGGGGGGTGTGGTGAGGTTGTATTTCGAGGGGCCGAGCGAGAAGAGGAGGAAGAAGAAGAAGGAGTTGGAGAAGGCAAAAGAAAGGGAGAAGGAGGAGAGCGAATAGAGGAAGTAAAAGAGAGAGTTCTAGTTGCTACGACTAGTAGTTGGTGTATGGTGTACGAAGAGTGAACTCTATGTATACCTAGAAATGGCTTGGCCAGAGGATCGGCGCGGAACAAGCTGCTTAGCTTGGCGAAGATACTTGTTAAGCATCTAGCGTCCCAGCGAAAATACGAATCTAAGAGCGGTTCATATGGCTGGACGGATGTAGGTCATAATAAGAGAAAATACGACCTAAAAAGGGTCGTGTATAGTAAAACTACCTAAAATAACATATTCTGCAGTCACAAGCACTGATATTAGGACTTGGATAATATAAAGCTAGTAAAAGTATTTTACTATTGAAGTATTACAAAGGATTGCTTTCAAAGCAGGTATATACCGAATATATATTTCCAGAACGCCGCCGATGCCATGATCTTGCCGGCCTTCTATCCTACACTACGTGTCCTTATACCTGAATATATCTGGCGCTTGAGTAGTTGAAGCCGAATAAATATCCTCATTTCGTCGTCAGCGGGCAATACGAACTTCTTAATCCTTCATCACAAAGAAGCACGCGCCCAGGACGCTAAACGCAATCGCACTCGTCACAAAGCCAGCCGCTACCTTTTCTCCCGTTGAGATCGGCGTCAAACTCGGCATGTACGCCTCAATCGCCCGCCCAGCGTCGGGATTGCCGACGGATGTCCCGCCCGTAGTTGCAGTTAACGGCGCCGGCGTCTGCTTCTTAACTAACGTATATTGTATAGCAGACAACGCGCTCATTTGCTCGCCGACACCAGCAAGGCCGTCGAACTTTTCCTTTTCCGTCCACTTGAATCCGCACGCTGTACCAGCCGGGCCCTTATACAGATCAGTTGACGGCGAGCCAGAGCACTGCTGCGCCGCTGCCGCCGCGTTAGTTTTAAGTAACGGCATTAGCGTATCAAAGGTAAAAGGGGCCATCTGCGACGCCGAAGTCATCCATCGCATAAGATAACCCTTAAAACTTTGCTGATCGTAGTCGCAAGAGTTGAAGCCCTCACACGGCCGCTCAACTACGATATTGTCGTCGAAGAAATATTCTTGTGTCCTCTTGACTAGACCCTCTACTCGCTGCTTCCAAATATCCTGACCCTCTGTAAAATTGTACATCATGCTCGCACCTTGTAGGAAAATACCTGCGTTGTAGGTCCATTGCGCTTTGTTAATATCGACACAGCCTGTATCCGCGCCCGCTCCGTCGTAAACGTTGAAGTCGGCGTCGATGAATTGAACCTTTTCCATCCAATCCCAGACTTTCTCAGCCCAGTCGCCGTACGTTTGGTTCCCCGTATATCTAGCTAGTCGAGAAGCGATATTAAAAAAGCAGCCATTGGATATGGAGTTCTTGTAGCTATATCCATTGTTGAACGTAAATACCTGCCACCGCAAACCACCACCACAAGTATCGGCATCCCATCGGGTTATATACTCGTTAAAAACAGCTTGGACCAGTGCTAACCACTGTGGTTGATCTTCCGGCGGGTTCGGAAAGTTGTTCTCGGCGGCGGTCATGGCGGCCATAGCCCAAAATCCTTGATCGTCGTTTCCTAGCGATCTTGTCTGATTCTGGGGCATGTAATCGCTGTCTTCACCTGCTTGATGCTGCAGTGCTTGCGTTGTTATATCGTTGTACGTTTCGTCACCAGTATAAAACCAATAGTCAACTAGCGTACCAAACATAGCACCCGCTTCCCACCCTAATATCTTATAAGTAACCATCTTGCCAGAGTAAACGGGGTTACGTACAGAAATACGGGTCCGGTAAGTTCCCAGGAGTATCGCCTGTGTTATTTCCCGTATAGTATTTCACCAACCCGAAAGCAACAGTACTTGCTGCATCTTTTATGGAATCTAATATGTGTTAGCTATGTACGAAAATATTATCATTAATCACGTACCATCGCTATTCCAGTCGATTTCTAAGGCTCTCGTTGCACCTGCCAGCAGGCTTACGATGCCTGCTATACGAAGTGACAATTGCATTATGAAATAAATATATATATAGTCGAAGAAAGGAAGGTGATGGATGGGTCTTGCCCACGAAAGGTCTAGCTTTTGAGCTGAAATGGAATCGTATTTTCTCAAGACGGCCGCATGTCCTCAAAAGAGTTATGAGTCGAGGAGTAAAAGGTCTCAACTGTGACCTCGAGTATCGGTATCCAAATCGTTATTACTGCTCTCGATAGACCAAACCTCCGAACAGCCACCCAAATCCACACGCTAAGAAATCAGTCGCTAGGACGAAACGAAAGCAAGATAAAAAAAATAAAAAAAAAGCTCGGCCGGTAGCGAGCACGAAAAGAAGGTATGGAAAGAAATAGTAAAGAAGGAATCGCGCGGCGAAACGAAACGAAAAAAAGAGACTTCGATCTAGAAGCCAATATGAAAAGAAGTGAACAGTTGAAGACGGGAAAGGACACAAGCTCCCAGGAGCAAGTTTAGGAAGACAAGGTGGGCCAGTGCATAGCGTATCGCCCATACGTCAATCACCTCCGATCGTCCAAAGCTTAGTCCCTACCTAATTATTTCGCGTGCGTACAGTTCCATCTCTGTGTACCCGTGAGGCTATGCCAGATGAATCGGCATGCTGAAACCGTTCAGGTTGGATCTATGCGGAGCGCGTCTCAAAAGAGAAGAGACCGGGGTATGAGAGCGCATAGTTACACTATGAGATGAGACCGTTTGTTCAATATCATTGCAAATCATATTATATTAGTTCGTAGATCATTCCATTGATGAACGTACGTGCGGTGGCTCAAAATGAAGGGATTTGTTGATTTCGTTTATATTCCTCGTAGGGATTAAAACAAAATTGAAGATAAAGGTTGAAGAAGTTGAAGTTGAAGTAAACGAATAAAGTTGTGGGGAGAAGCTACCCCTGTATCAAGAACTCAGGTAACCTAAACAGGGGTATTACTAAAACGCTGCTGTCCCGGCATCATAATACCCGTTCGTAGCTTCTTACATTTCAGTACTGCTTACATCTGGCGCTTGCCTTTCCCAACTCAATTAATAACCTTCTGTGGAACTGGTCTTGTATTGCGGAAGCGTTGTTGAATCTAAAAGGACTACGAAACCTCGTCTATTAGGAATATACCCAGCCCTGGGGCCTCGTTCCTTCCCTTGATGCTATAACCGTGACTCACGATCATGATGTGGACCACCTGCCAACACCTTCCTCATAGGTATACTTCGTCAAGTTGCCACGACCCGTCTAATAACAACTAATACATACACAGGGCAAAGAACAAGCAAATTCCTCATATTCGAGGAACAAACCGAAAAGTTGTATGCAATTCAAGCTACCTGAGACGCACATCCGGCGGTCTATCAGGTCTTGATATCTATTGATAGTCTAAAGAGAAATGTTTTGGTATCGAAATCCCGAGCGCACTTAACGGCAACTCGCCGTCCATCATAACCCGCTCACCGCTCGCCGCTCGCCGTGAGAATCCTGGCCCCTGATTTTATTTTATTCACTTCCGCGCTGCAAAGAGAATCATATTAGCAAACGTCACTTCATCCAAAACGTGTTCAAGCTTTCCGCTTCTTAGATAGGGGTTGCGCACCGTTAGCTTTGGGTTCCTACTCGTTATCATCTGCCATCTCCTCATCCTCATCATCCTCGAAGTCGACCTCGCTAATATCAGCTTCCTGGGCTTGGCCTTCGAAACGCGTCAGCAACTCTCACTTTTTTATCCTATTATTAGCATGAGACTTACTAAAGTACTTGATGGCGTTGACCCAAAGGTCGTCGCTGATGGCAAGCGCCACTTCTTCGCCATCCGGGAAGATTTCGAGGGACAAGGGGTCCTCCTCCTCGTCCTCCTCATCTTCGTCTTCTTCCTCCTCGGCCGCCTTGAGTTCGGGGGCCTGTCCTGCGGCCCTTTCGGCCTTCCTCTTCTTCTCTTCCTCAATAGCGAGGCGGCTCTCTTCAGCAGAGATGTTTAGACCCCGGTATCCGAAAAAGCCGAAGAAAGAAACCGCGCCTAGGCCGGTAGCTTCGATCTTCTCCTTCAAAGCCTTCTCGTCGGGAGTGTAGTCCTTCTCCTTCTTTAACTTGGTGCTGTCGGTAACGGGGTTCTTCTTGTCATTCTCCCAGACCTTTACGACTAGGTCAAGCATTCCCTGGGTGAGATCCTTGTCCGATGACTTCCACTTGATGGGGACCGGTTCGCTGACGAGGCCCTCGTCACCCTCCTTACCGACACGGTAGTAGAACTTCTTCTCGAGGACCTTGTCTTCGAACCATTCGTTCTCACCAAACTCCATCTTGATGGAAACGCTGCGGGGATCTCCGTTGCCGCCATTTTCGATCTCGAAGTGAGAGACCGAGACCGAGGTCAGCGCAGACAAGAGCACGGCGGAGTCGCTGGGCTGGATGTATTGGTCTAGATCAGGCGGTGCCTGCTCAAAAACCAGCGCCCAAAAGTTGGGGATCTTCTGAACTAGCGCTTCTCTCTTCTCATACAGAGGCTTGGTAAGAGCAACCTGTTGGCGAACTAATCAACGTGTAAGTATGAATTTACTTTTCTTGTGAGAAGAGGTACTTACTTATTTCCGTCTCAACATCCTCAAAGTCCTTGTCCAAATCCATCAACTCCTCGTAGGTGGCAATAGCCAAATCGATCTGTTCTGACGTCGCCATGGCTGAAGTAAGTCGGGTTGGTGATGTTTGAAAGATGACGGAATAGCTTTAAAAATTGGTAGTTATTATATCGTGAAAGAAAGTACAAGTCAGGCTCGCACCAAGATCTTTTATATGCAAAAATACTAGGCAGCTAGGCTACTTGTGCTACATAGTATGTGAAAAAAAAATTCTCGTCGATCAACTAAAATCCGTCATTGGTCGACAGTTGCTAGCGAATGGACGGTTGTCACAGTCACGGCAGCGATGAAGTGGGGGTTTTTCTCTGCAAAGGTCTTGGCAAGGGTCTACTTACCACTAGACTTCGCACCCATCCTTCCTAATAAGGAAAAGATATTTTTTTCATTAAGCTACCTACCTATTTATTCCTACCCTATCGTGTACCTACATTTAGTGATACGATAGGTGAGACACAGTAAAAGAAATAAAATGGATCAAATTTCACTTAAACATACTAACTATCACTAGAACAAGTTTGAGAAATATATTGGCCCTTCAAAGAAAGTTGGGCCAACGTTCCTGACCCAAGGTTTTAAAGTTAGCCTAACTTACATATCATCCACCGTAAAAACAACGAGCAAAAAAAAAATATATATACATAATGCAGGTCCCGACAAGCTAGACCATTATAGAAGGTGGGGGGGCAAACTCAGATTTCCATGGACATGGGACATGGGGATAAATCCCATCCCATCTGATCGGGGCGGTGGGGGCGGTCGTACCTGGCAGAAAAATAATTATTATCGTTCTTCTCCAATCGTTATCAGTTCGCAAGTACAAACCAGCTAAGTGGTAGGAAGTAGCTCTACATACATATGTGCCCTTGCCCGTCGTCGCATCTCGACACCAGGTATCGTTTCTCTATACATTAGGTCAGGAGGTACCTCTTAGTCCTGTCGCCCATACAATCCAACCGCGCACTATGAACGGTCTTCCTGGAGCCGGAGCCGGCGCTGCCGCCGGAGGCGCCGCGCCGTATGGTCCGAATGATCCTAACGTTAAGATGGTTCGTGTGCTTTCTTCCGGGTTTGCTGCGCGAGAAAAGTAGCCATCGCTAACTTACTTGTGCGCGGCTAGTTGAACGCCATGATGGAGTCGTGCTTCGGCAAGGCTGCTGTCTCTGGTGTAATGGGTTTCGGTATGGGCGGTCTGTTTGGAATGTTCATGGCTTCGGTACGTACCTAGCATCTCCGCCTCGGCCCTACTCGCATCTATTCACACATACACACATAACAACCCCCCAACTAACTAACCCACTCCCCCCCTCCTACAGATGGCCTACGACACGCCCTTCCACACGCCCGGCGCCGCGGGCGCCGCGCCGACGCCGATCGCCAACCTACCCTGGCGGCAGCAGCTCAAAGTCGGGTTCAAGGACATGGGGTCGCGGTCCTACAGCACGGCCAAGAACTTCGGGCTGGTGGGCCTGATGTTCGCCGGCATCGAGTGCGGCATCGAGGGGTACCGCGCCAAGAACGACATGTACAACGGCACCGCGGCCGGGTGTCTGACCGGCGGCATCCTGGCGCGGAGCGGGGGCCCCACGGCCGTCGCCGGCGGGTGCGCTGCGTTCGCGGCGTTTAGCGCCGCGATCGATGCGTGGTTGAGGGCGCCGAAGGACGACGAATAGACAGACAAATAAATAGGACGTCTTTGCGCGAGGGAGATGTGAAGATGAAAAATGGGGTGTGGTATGGTGTGGTGTTGTGTTGTGTAGTGTAATTGTCAAAATCGGTTCGTGGTATGGCGTTGGGTCGGGTGCATAGGATCACGGCGTTATGGTTTCCGCGGATCTATACATGGTATATACATGGTAGAAAGGGGGCATACATTCTCCACTTAGGGTCTTAACATGTACATACAGAAGATATGATGGAGTTGGTTGCGATACCGCTTGATGAAGGATGAGCCATGGTCGTCCACGATAGAGTAATGTCAATAGCAAATCGTCAGCTTATCGATCTTGGGCGAATGTTCAGATCTACAGCGAACTCCGTGTTAATCTTATTTAATTCTTCATGGTATCTCTATATCTCTATGTCGCTGAAGAATTATTCTGTTTCTCCGCAGTAGCCCTTCTAAACGCATGAACTCCAAGCTACCGTTATGGCGGCTTATAACGGGCCGTCCATAAACTTTGCTCAAATACCAAAGTCAAATCCACTGATCTATTGTGTGAACAAGGAGATTCACGGTGAAGAAAGAGGAGTGAGGCAATTAAGCTACGTCAAATTATATGTTACCAACTTTTATTGCGAGCTAAACGAATATAGCGAACCTATTTGATATGCTATAGTGTCAATGCCGTATAGGTTTATTTCTCCTTCGCATAGAAAACCTCTTATAATCCATTTCCCTGCACGGTACAAAAACGTCCATAAGCCTCTATACCCACCCTACCGGCCCATCATGACATTTGCTTCATCAGTACCGATCATGTTCCCCGTCTGAAATAATCATTGAATAACCGCCAACTCCAAAAGGTATTATCCATTAGATAGTGTAGACTTTCGATTACGTAGCCTTGTAGACTTCGAATTTACCAAACTCCCAAAATGCATTGATAAAGGCTTCGGGGTTGTTAGCAACATAGTCGGTGCAGTTGCTCGGGCCTGCAAATAGTCAGTCATCGAATCCTTGATATATTAGGCGCCTTGTGCGATAAGAGAAAACAACTTACAGCCGCTAGTAGCGTACAAAGCGCCGGCATATTGTCCGCAGAGATCGATGTTGGCGATGATACTCTGGTTCTTAAAGTGCGAGCCGATGTCACAGTTTGTGTTCGGAAAGTCCGCAGAGGCTGAGCCCCAGCTGCTCGGATCCGGGTTCCTGGCGGTGATATCGGTAGGGATGTTGCTCCTGCCGAACTGCCACACCCGGATACCCTCGTTACGCCACTCCATGGCGATAATGCCGCCCTGTGCGTTGTTGTACGCGCTGCCGTAAGTAGCGGCGTCGCCTCTAACTCCGCAGCCGGCATTGTTGTCGGTAGCGTTGTAACAGTCGTTTGAAAGACCCGAATCGCTCATTATACGCTTCACGTCCATCGAGCAGCCATCTGTCGTGTGCAGCGTCATCTGGTTGCCGTCGGTAGCTTGGTTCGCAGCCTCCATGATGTCGATCTCACCGTGGTCCGGCCAGTTGGCGGGGTCGACGAGCCACAAGGCGGGCCAGGTTCCACACCCGAACGGCGTGTGCTTTACATCGAAGATAAAAAGGCCGTCATCGTACTGCGTTTGAGATTCAAGTCTCACGGAGAAACGGCCCGTCGATGCATCAGGTGTGGACTGGGGACCGACGCTGGTATCGACTCTTATAATGGCCGAATCCTCAGAAGCATAGGTGAGATTCTTAAACAGGCAATTATTAGCGTGGTGGTGAGGCGCCAAGAAAAAGTAAGCACTTACCAGTTGCGAAGCTTGCGCTTCGGGGACATAATGAACGAATCCCTGCGCCGGATCGTATCCTGTGAAATAATTGAACTTGTCGAAGAAGGACGTCCCGGAATCTAAGAAGGTGGTCAGTCGGGCTTTGTACAAAACGCGAATACGGAATTTGACCGAGAAGCTTACATTCGTCCACCAAGGCATAATTGAGTTTGGTATAATTTGGGTAGCGGTTTGCCTTAGCGACCTCAACGGGAGTGACTACGGCGACGATGATGATGATTATAAGAGCTACTACAACGATAGCCCAAGTTCTTTTCCTCCATGATCTTGGATTCCACCAAGGTAGAGCTGATTTATTATATTTGTTATACATATTCCGTCGCGGATAATCCTGTCGTTCTGTCGAATAGTAGGGTGTCGGTCCAGTTACCATTTCAACTGGGCCGTCGGTATCTCTAACTTGGAATGAAGTAGGACCAGCCTTAGGCTGAGCGGGCGTGTTCTCCCAACCCATATTTGTAGTCAAATTTTTACTTGGCCTGCAAGATAAGCTCGTGAAGAAGGTTGCGGCGAACTTCGCTTAGTGACCGTCCGACGCCGAATGTTGTTGTCTGCTGCGCCGCAATGTTGCCAATGTCGCCAATAGCCTGAAATCCAATTTGTAATATTGTATGGTATCCCAGTGGAAACAGGCGATTCTTTTGAAATGAGTTGTGCTTAAAAGACTGCGAGGGTTCTAGCCGCGGTTGTTAGAATTATACTGGTTAGGAGGTGGTTGGCAAGGAAGTTTAGCAGCGTTGCTCGATGTGGCGTATTAGAATTGTTTCACTGAATTGACTCTAAGCTAGAAGTTTATTCTATCTGATTAATGTAATTAATGTGACGAGACGAAGGTGGATAAATAAAGACAAATGCTGTCACCACTCACCACTCACCTAAAGAGTGGTTGATAATACGAGATAAGACACCCTAAAGTACTACAACGATGCATCATTGCAGCAACGAATTAACAACCACCAATGAAGAGGTTGCATATATCGTACCACAAATGAAAGACTGGAGAAGAGAAAAAAGGCCTGACGCGTTGGAAGTTCCACGTTTGGCTCCGATGAAGCCGGTCTATCCTTCCGGTCCTACGTATTGCTACGTAGGTTGTGCCAAGGTTCGATACGACATATCGCAACTACTCTTCGCTATGTACTTTCCACACCAAAGAATCCGGTTGCCTGGTGCCTTCTCAATTAGTACATTTTGTACCTGGAGTTGCGGGTCCTTGGTACGCACCCGTTCTGCCGTTTCACACCAATCTGATCCGCGCTACGATCGAGCACAGCCCTCCCCAATGACGTGCGGGTAACCTAATCGATACACTAGTTAGACTGTTTCGGTACAAGTCCGCGAAGCTACAGCGAATGAAACAACGTGCCAAGGCAGGACCCGCGTTCTAGAACGTCTAGTTACTCTGCTATCCGTTTACATGTTTCAATGATACCTTCACGAAAATCTCTAATCTAGTATGAAAAGGCTATTGTTTAGAGCATCAAGTAATTCAGCCTTACAGATATACAGTTAATATATCTGCAACTCCGGCGGCAGGTGCTAACTTGTTGGGCGGGCCCTTTGCGGATGACTATGATCATAGTATAAGGTCGACATTGGCGCTTGACACTCTGGCTAGATGAGCAGAATCTGCGCATGGGACGGAGTAGTGCTACTCAGATAGATGCCCCGATGAAAGATGGGAAAGAAAACAAGATTTGGCTACTGGAATGGGTGAGACATAGTTGTACAGGCTAGTAGCTGTGGCGTTTTTGGTGAAGAACATCCAGAGGTTGAAAGAGCGTTTCGGTAAGTCGGTCTTCAACCCAGCTAAGGACGTGGAAATGTATGTGAAGCCTAGAGAGCAGGGTGTGGGGAAGTGGACTCTGAAGATGGGGGAGAGTAAGACGAGAGTACCCATTGCATCTGGCTAAGGGGCTGGAAGCGTTGTGGTTGGAATATATAGTGGTATGGGATATTGTGAATAGCAGTAGAATATTGTTCTTATTTCCAAATCTGACGACGTGACGCTACTTCTTATTTAGGCACGAGTTTATACCTATTATTATTACTTCTAGATGTTTACTCGTTAACAACATCCTAAATTCTAGGTAGTTTATATTGAGATACTATTGAAGATCTGTTTAATCACAGCTTCCTGTATACATATAGACACTGATGCAATGAGATCCTATTACAACCCATTCTCCATATCTCATGAAAATAGATGTTGCACTCATCTCTCAACTGCCTGGTCGGCCGATAATAAGACAATATCACAACATATGGATAATGACTAACATGGCGTAATAAGATTCCTAAGCCAGGACAAAACACAGTTTGATAAGTGGGTTATTCTTCAATATATCATATACTAGATTCCCACTCGCCTAATACGCCTTATTCTATTTATACACTACGACATCCACTCATTGCAATGCCGTTGACTCCAGAATTAGCCGGCCTAGCGATTTAGGTATTGACGCTGATCTGGCGTATAAGGTGCAACACTGTCACCGGTGAACTGAGAAGAAAGGTATGGTCCTGACAACGAGGAAGACCGTCGGATTATGGATACACGCTATCTGGTAACTCCCCATTTTTTTAACCATATGTAGTAGGTGTGCACATGAAGACAATGCATGGTAAATATTAAGTATGCTGATCTTTCAATCGTCTTCGTCCACCCGAGCACGTTTTGGTTGCCTCGACTCTCCCTCCTGCAATCCATAGCCCCTCTTGGACGATGAGCTCTGATCCACCTCGGCCATGAACTTGTCCATTTGAAAGGGGTCATTGCCAGCTGTGTCCTTCTCGAACTGAACAGGCCCTTCTCGTACCTGATTCCCATATAATTAGTAAGAGTCAACAATGGAGGATATCTTGGAGTACTAACCTCGGCATCTCCGGCCCCCTTAAATGTCCCTTTACCCAGCACTTCACCAAATCGGCTGGTCTTCTGAATTTTAGCCATTTCTCGATCCCCAGCGCCTTCATCCTCGTACTCGTCCATGTTCTGGCTCGGTCGGTAGATACTACTAATGGCATCCTGTGCTGCGAAGAGCGGTTTATCGTATGGGTTGTCTTCGTTGATACCACTATCGAACCCGCTGGTCTGGTTGAATAAACGCGAGTCGTACATAGACTCGGCTTGTTGTGTAGGCTTTGCCAGGCCAAGAGCGATCTTTTCGGAGATGTCGCGGCCCTGCTCTCTTGCCATAACCTGAATCCGCCTCTCCGCACCCATGCGGGACTGGCGAAGCTTACGTTCCTCTTCCCGCCGTCTCTCTTGACGAGCCTTTTCTCTTTCACGGACATCTGAACCATCACTCTCCGAGCCAGAATCCGAATAACTGTAGCTGCGTGATCGTGACCGTGACCGCGAATCGCGGGAGGTCCTAGAGTCGCGACGTTTTGAAGCGCCACCGCGCTCTTCTCGAGCTTTCTGCGCAAGCATACGTAAGTTCTCTTCCTTCTGTGCTTTCTCCTTTTCTGCGAGTCTTTGTTGCATAAGCGCTCTCTGGCGAACTTCTTCTCGGGCGTGTCTATCTGCCATGAAGAGTGCCTCTGAGAATTGAGCGAACTTGTCGTTAATTGTAACGTCTTGTAAACCTCTACCATCTGCCGCCAATCGCTTGTCAAGAGGAACTGTGAAACCCTTCGGATTCTTCCAATTCGATACTGGGGGCGGAATTTTCCACATTTCTTGGTCTTCGGCGGTCAACTTTCGTGGTGGTGAGTGCATGATAGGCGGCGGAGGGCTGGGAGGTCCACGGGGGATCTTCTTGTGCTTGAATTTGGGTGGTTCCACTGTAGTATATAGAGGTTAGTATTGATGATATGCCACCGTTAAAAGATAGCAATAGAAAGGAAAATAGATGCACGTACTGGGATCCTTTTGCCGCTCTACGATTTTCATGATTCTGTCCTGCTTCTTCGAGTTGTCTCCCATCTGGTTCGCCGGTGTGTAGCGTACGAATGTAGGATCCTTTCGCGCCCCAACATTGACATTCTTCGGCTTCTGGGCTGCAACAGCACCGCTAACGAGTGCAGCGAGGGCTTTTGCTGTTCGTTCTTTCGTGTCCTCCACCTCTTGCTCGCTGGGTCTCTCCAGATTGATTTCGCCTGCATCTGCACGCTGTCGAAGAGGAATGAGGTCTTTAAACGACGAGTGGACTATCCTCCCTTCGCCGTGACCCTGTCTTGCGATGGCATCGTACTTGACCTTCCCGGCGGCATCGACTTGGATTGCTAGAGCATTGCTTGTACCCGACTCTTTACCCATCGATAAGGGATATTGCGCGATCGGAATCTCTGGGAAGGCACCTCCATCGCCGAAATCCTCCTGGCCTCTTGGCCGCCATCCTGCTCGCTGGCCGTACGGCGGCGGGCCAGTTCTTCGAAGGACAATTTGCGATTCGTCTATTTGACCAGCACCAACAATTCGAGGACCACGCTGCTGGGCGTGCGCCGGGATATCTTCATCCTCGCCAGTATACTTCGGCTTCGGTAAAGCAGCCGTAAGTGATGCCGCCATCGTGAGGACTAATTGTAATGTATCTTTAATATGTTGTTGAAAAATTGGCTGGCCAAGTTTTTGCAGCACCCGGAAAGTTGAAAGTTCGTAGATGCGTCGCGGTTCTGCAAGACGACCTACTAATTAAAGTGGAGAACAAACGGATTGTGGCTGGAAAATTGTATAGGTACCTAAGGTACTTCCTCGCCACGGCATGATTATACAATTAAAAAGTATATGCATTTATCGACTCGTACTAACATCTGGTGTTGTATTCTTAGTAACGTAAACCACGGGTCAAAGGCTCACACGGGTCAAAGGCCCAGTGAAAATACATACAAAATACGTCTGTGCGTAACCGTGCACTTTACTTAAAATAAATCGTATTAAAAATCGGTTTTCGAAATTGAATATGCATTTAAATTTTAATAATGATAGTATTTTTTTATAAAATTTTACTATTTTTTTTAATTAATAAAAAATAAAAAACATAAAAATGGACTTAAAATAATAATATTTTTTTATAATTAATATTATAATGTAATAATATTTTTTTCCATTTTTCTATAAGTTAGGTATATAGTTAAATATAACATATTAAAATTTGAGATTTTTAAATTAAGATTCCGTAAAGTTATAAATTTCTGAAATATTAGAAATAAGGTGTGTTTTGCGTTGGGCCTTTGACCCGTGTGAGCCGTTGACCCGTGGTTTACGTTACATGGTACATAGTACGTTATGTATTTGACTACGAAGAGCTTTGGACTACCTACTTTTTGAACACTACGATGGATTCGTAGCTGCTACAGAGAGGCATGCAGTTGGATACGTATAAGATGATATGGTACCTAGGATAGCAAACACTCAAGAATGTAGTGCATGCCACTTACCACTTACACGGGAAATGCGTACACACCACGTAGGTATATAAGTCACCGTAACACATATTGTAACTCTGGAATAGCTGCCATTCCCCTATCTTGACCAAAAGACTTCTCATCCGATTATGTCGATAATTCTCACTTTATTTTGACTCCTATGATACATAACGCATGAGGTGCCAATGCCAACCGGTGTTCCAATACGCCGCAAAACCAGTCTTAATCTTAATGCTTCAACTTCTTCATTTACACGTAACCCTTCCGCGCGCCCTGGGATATTGTTAGCAAAAGCGCAGTAGTCTATAAACAAGTTGCATACCTGGAAGAAGAATCGGACGACAAAGACCTGCAAGCCACCCATGCAAACAACCATCAGACACTGGACCAAACTGAAGTTGACAATTCGCGACTCCGTGCTTCGGACGGTGCTGAAGTTTCGGTTTTCTCGTGTGCGGAAGTACTTTTGGTTTCGCGCAATCGTAGACAGTTGACCCGACACCTTGTATATAGATTCTTCGAGAGCTGTTGTCTGTTCTGGAGTCGATCCTTGCTTAGAGGGAAGCTGAGCCCGTACTTCGTCCTCAACCTAGATGAAAATGAGTTAGAACCCGTACGTATTGTCCGGCAACGAGGACTCTACTCACAGAGATCTCAAAATCGACAAACTTCTCCGAATATGTGCTCATATCATTATCGAAGCAAAACTTATACTCGCCAACCTCATTGGCCGTGAAGACGAAATCGCCCTGACGCTCCTTTTCTCCGTCCAAAATGACCTTGTCTCCGGGACCGGTTACTCTATAGTTGATGTCGAACGAGCCTCCAGATTGGACCTGTGATAAAAGCCGGTCAGCGGGGCAGTTAGCAAGGCAATGCGCATGAAACCTACGGCGAAGTAGAAGGCAATCTTGGAGCCCTTCTTTTCAGCTGCTGCGTAAAAGCAAGCCTGCTCGTTAGCACCAATCTTATAAGTTAAAGCGGTTGCTGAGACTAAAGAGAAAAGGCAGGCGAATAGCCCAGCTGAAAATAATGTTAACTTCATATTGCGTTGTTGTGCGCAGTCGGAGGATATGAAGTTGGTTGAAAGCTTGGGGGACCTTCTGGACAACTTGTCGCAAGCGATAGGTAATTGCTTTAACTGCCACGCTTGAAGCCACGCTTGAACATTGAATTCAAGGGCCGACACCGTGCAACCGTCAGGGGTCGGGTTATTACTTGGCCCGATCATCTTTCGTGTCCACTTCCAACACGTACCTAAAAAGGTACTTAGATACTTTGGTACTTCGCCCCTTACTTAACAGCTCGTACCGAGAGTTTAATCAGTTAAACTCGATTGGTCCCAGATAAAGCATACCGGCGGGGATAGTGGAGAGCTTCAGCCACATATACAGGCATATGTAGATGTAATTATATCGCTCCACTGTCGTCACAGCTACCTACCTTGTAGCAGGCTAACATTGCGACAGGAGGTTCGGTAACTTGCGACGGAAACCCTACCTTCACCCTACTTTTCAACTTTGCATCTACAACTTTAGATGGCCTTTCCTTACCATCTAATCGTGACGCCATCATAGGCCTCCATCTGCGGAGTTTTATTTTTTATCTCAAATCTATATACTATTTCTTCCTCTCATTCACATATATTAGATTCCTACTCATCTAAAGTCTTTAACTGCCCAGGTAGTCTCGCGAATTATTCGCTATATACATCGAGGTCGACTTGTCTTCCTTTTCGGCCCCCGAATTTATTAAGCTGTTCATGATGGGAGATCACACTAAAAGGACGGCAGCGATTGCGTCCACAGGAATTAGAATCGCTTCAATCGTGTTTCTACGATGGGTAAGAGCTTCAGCCCCTAACCCCTGATATGAATTCTACTAACGACAGCAGGTCGCTTTACCCGTAAGTTACCTTGGCTTATGCGCCGTCTACGCGATATTACTCGTACTTAATGCTTACTGACGACTTCAGCCCTTTGTCCCGATAATTTATACACTATTTGCAATATATCTTCCATCCTTCATCTCAACTTATGCTACCGAATCTAAATACGAACTTATTGACGAAGTCGATATAGTCCTCAAGGAGGATATATTGAATAAAGATGACCTTGACAATGGAACAACCAATGAAGCTGTCGTGGTTGAGGAGGTTGATGTCGAAGAGACAGCAGAAATCGTGAAGAAGCCTCTACGTCCCCTTAGTACCATCTTAAAGGGGACTCCGAACCCGAATAGTTTTTTCTTGACGGCCTTGACATTCTTACTCAATGTTGCCTGCGTCGCGATGGTCACTGACATGGTATACACACCCCGGTGGTTCTATCCCAGTCATGATCTCTCTTTTGCTCGTGTTGGATACGTCTCAGACAGCGAGGCGAAGCTACTGATCCGGGAGCCCGATCAAACTAAAATGCCTATCACCGTTCAGGTTCATATCAAAGATGCACAGCCGCCGTTTGACAACCCTCTATGGCAAACAGCTGGCAGTATTCTTTCGACGACTAACGAGACTGACTTTACCGCGGTAGTCAAAATTCCCCTGAGCCATTCTAAGCAGCGGGTATACGAATGGACCACCTCGAACAATCACTCGGGCGAATTCACATCTGCTCCTAAACCGGGTTCCCTACCGGAGCTTTTTGATGGCAAATTTACCTTTCTATCTACCTCGTGCATCGTTCCGCGTCTTCCCTATTCTCCGTTTGATCACCCCTTAACTTTCCCAGGCATGAAACATTTGGCGAAAGTATTACCGAACTTAGGCGCGCAGTTCATGTTGTTCCTTGGCGATTTCATTTACATCGAAGTACCTCAGCGATTCGGCGACTCCGTTGAGAATTATCGACAGAAGTATCGTCAAGTCTATGCTTCACCCGACTGGCCAGCCGTGGGCCAAAATCTTAGCTGGATTCATGTTCTTGACGATCACGAAATCTCTAATGACTGGGATTCGAAGTCGGCTGGTGTATATGAAACGGCCGTAGACCCCTGGCACCATTATCAGACTGCGGTAAACCCTCCGGAAGCTAAGAAGGCTGGAGGTCAGGGTATTGTATCGCGCAAAGGAGCCACATACTTCTCGTTCATCCAAGGACCTGCTAGCTTCTTCATGCTTGATACCAGAAGTTATCGCTCTAAAAACTCGGAGCCGTTTGATAGTGAAAATAAAACGATGCTCGGCGATACACAACTCGAGGATTTCCTCGACTGGGTGCGCCGCCCAGAACCCAAGGGAGTTAAATGGAAGATTGTTGCCAGTTCTGTCCCATTCACCAAGAACTGGAGAGTGAACACCAAGGATACCTGGGGAGGCTTTCTCGCTGAGCGTCGGAAGATTCTCGAGGCGATGTGGGATGCTAGCAGCCATGGAGTAGGCTTTGTGATCCTATCCGGAGATCGCCATGAATTTGGTGCGACAGCCTTCCCGCCGCCGAAGAACAGCACATGGTCAGAGAGCGCGACTGTCCATGAGTTCTCGGCAAGCCCTCTTAACCAGTTCTTTTCGCCTATCCCCACCTACTCACAGACAGACGATGAAGACGTCGAGCTCAAGTAAGTTGCGCGATAGTCCCCCTAAATTAGCAGTACGTTGACAATAGTAGATATATAAACGCGGGCAACTCTAAGTTTGGCGCGATCACCATCGAGAAGTTTGCAGAGGGCGAACAGAGCAGCTTAAAGTATACCGTCTATATCGACGGCGAGGAGAAGTGGAACACCGTGATACTATCACCGGAATCATTACATCCGGCGAAGACGGGGGGTTCTTTCTGGGACAAACTTAGGGGACTTTGACCCCAATATAGGTAATCACATATAATACGCAGCTAGCTATGTGCTTGCTTATATGCTCTCGGTTGAGCATCGAATTTGCTGGGCAGATGAATAGACTATAGTTTTTAATGGAAACGACAACAGTTGTCATAGGGTGCAAGATGCTAAATGTGATGTTATATCTTTTATTCCGGCTATATTTACAGTCTATCTTTTCACTCCACGTCTTCCTTAAACAACCGTAGCAATCATCCCAACCCTACGACTACTAGTCACGAGATCTTGTAGTCCTACCCTTAGAGACCGTCATAGGCGAGGTGCTGCCGGACCTTGAGCTACGGCCCCCTGTTGACGTTCTCGAGTGCCTCTGATCCGAAAAATCGGAATATCCGGCCCATATGCCATTGCGCCATGCTTGTCCCCTGAATAACTCCCCCGACAGACGCGCTTCGTGGAGTAGTTGCCGCCACCTCTCGCTTAATTCTTCGATGTCTTTCTTTATGTCGGATAGGGCTCTAGGGCCGTGGTGTTCCTGCTCGTCTTCTTCGCTGCTGTCTATAGTTGTGCCAGGGCGCAGCCCCTTTTTGATCGCCTCCTGCTGCTCCGATTTAGTACGATGACGATGGGGGGGTCTCGGCGGGGAATTGGAGCCCGTGTCCTTCGTTTTGCCCTTTTCGTCTGCCCTTTCGTCGTCTTGAGGGGAGATTGCAGTTATGCCGGAGTCTTTCCTTGTTGGTCTTTGTAAGCTTGGCTTTTGCTTGGGCGATGGCGATGGCGATGGCGTGCTGATTGGCGATATCATGTCTTCTGAATCCTTGGGCTCGGTAATAGGGCTGTTTGGTATATTAACATCCCCTTGTTGTTCACTAGATTTCTTCCTATGTTGCCGACTTTGTTGCTTAGGCCTAACTTCTTCTGGGCCATAAGCTGCTGGGATCGGGAGATCCTCAAATATGTGAAGCCTGCTCCGAACAAATCCTTTAGGAAGTAGCTCTGCAAATGCTTGCCTATTGATGCTGTCCAAGATATATGCGAAATATATCTGAGGGCCTACGTGTGGTCCGGCCCGGCCCGGCCACAAAAATTCTGGCACATCCGGCTGTGGTTCGGGCCTTGGCCCTTTTGGTTTTGGGCCCCTCAGAAACGGAGTACAAGGATAGCCGTGACAGTAAGATGGTCCATCCATAGGGAAGCCATCCGCATGATGATTAGGACTATAAGTAGGGTTGTTTCCCGACCTCCTAGGTGTTGTATGATTTGCTTGCATATAATTGTAATGAGAATTAGGCACGGGGCGACGAGGTATCTGATTGGTTGATTGCGTTGATCTTTCGTGGCTTCTCCGACCGCGATTAATAGGATTCTGTCTTCTAGCTGGCTGTGCGTTAGATGGTTGCTCTACGCCCTCCCGCCATGGTGGTTCTTGGTCATTAAACCCGGGCAGTTCAGCCGGCTCGTTCACCGTCTCTGGTGGGGGAGGGCAAGGAGGAGGATGAGGAGGGTTAGCCTGGGTCTCATCGGCGGCTTTATCGTCACCGAGTTTCTCTATTATTAATTCACAGCACCTTTTAATTTTATCTCGCCAAGTTTTTACCGATGGGCGGTCTGGAGCATCAGGACCTACTGCCAGAGGAGGGTAGTGCTTCATGAGGTAGAGATAACACCCTCCTATACCGAATATGGCGAAGAATATTGCAAGCATAATAGATATTACAATTACTGGCTTCTGGGGTATGGGCTTGTTATAGGCTAGAGTTGCGATGAGGACACCACCAGCAGAGACCAATATAAGGCTCACAATGCAGCATGGTATAACTTTGTAGGTGATATCTCGCACACAGCTGACTCTGCGGGTGCTTTTAAGCTTAGCCTGGCCCCCTTCTAAATCACCTAGGGGTTCATTTGCTGTTACAACCGTGGCCATGTTAGTTGGTGTTGGAGGACATTTCATGAATTGACACTATGGAGTCACCTATGCTATATTTGAATAGGCAATAAGATAAATAGTAAATATTCTCGAACAACTGTGCATATTCTACCTCTGAGAAGGTTCTGGGTTAGTTGTTAACTTGATATTAATGATTAATTAACAAAGATGCCTTAAAAAAGACTCGAGAAAACAATAGAACGTGTGGCTCCAATAGTGAGTTATAATATCGGTTGGATTTTATAGCTACATGCTCTGAATTAAGTTGATGTCCCAGTTTATGTTTGAAGGTTACGCGCTTATAAAAATGCTAAATAATATAGAATTGTGTCTATAATTATAAGCTAACGGGAAAGTAGTTTACGGTAGGAACAGTGATTCTAAAGAGCTTCTTGATATGCATCAAAATATTAGCTTGTTCTCGAGTATCCGGGTGTTAGACAGAAGATACTAGGATAATAATAGTCGATGCACATGCATGGCCAAGTAGAACATACCTGACTACCCCACAATATGTCTCGTTGATATGATATTAGGGTTTTACGTTCGTAGGAAGTAATGAAACCATTGTGATAAACTGAGCTAAGATGTGCTATAGCCTCTATCTATGTAGTTAATCTTAAGGTATACCCTTAAAGGAACAAGGAGCAATAGGGGCTGTACGTGTAAGTCTATATAAGAGACAGGCTTATGTACTTGTGGCGCAGTAAGAACTAACTTTTAGCCACATCTACTAGGTTAGGTAGTTAATAGGTTATAGGTAATAGGTTGGTTTCAGTTATCACGGCCTCCACTACGATAGCCCCCATTTCAATCATCTTAAACTTCGAAGTTCGAAGAAGTGGTTTAATTGTTACACCCTACCCCTATACCTCCACTCATCTATGCAAATATTGTGTTAGAGGGCGAGATGAGTTTTAATTTTAGAATTATAAGATGCGGTCGACAGATGACAAGGTTATAGTTGAGATTCCTAGCTTGAGATAATTCAAAGCTGACAATACTTGTTTGTAGCTGGGCGGCCGGAACTCGCCGTAGCCTAACACCTTTGTACCGCTTGCAAGCCAGAGCACTGGTAACGACTTCTGAGAAGCCTCTTGTATCAAGTTCAAGTGGCCACCTCAAGTTCTCATACCCCAATGCCGTTAGCAACTTGAAACGGTCCTCCCTGTAAGTAATTGGCTTTGTCCAACTACAAATATTGGCGTGTCAATCGTGGTAACACTTGCGAAGACCGAATATATGGCTACGGTATGTAAACCCTCATGATAGATGCTATACAACCATATAACTCATCTCTTAAGGGACAATTGCCGATGCGCTAGCTGTGTTCACCAGGATACTATGCAGAGGAATTTCAATACATTCGACGTATGCTTGGTCTTCCTCAGTATAACTTGCAAGCATTCTAATGTGTATGCGTACTTAGATACCGGAAGATATCGAGCCCTCTCAAATTAAAGCAGACCACGACGGAGTCAAGATAAAGTGTAAGAGCCAAGTACTGTTGTATCTAATCTCCCTTAAATAATATCATGCTCATTTTTGTAGGGTCAGGAGATGCGCACGAAAGTTTCTATCCATGGGACTTCCTTGAATTCTACCTGAACTCCGATAAAAGAGCACCGGAGCCTATTGAGTACGTCTTATCTTAATCGAAAAATAACCCAATAACTGACTAACACGTTATAGATTAGAGTATTTCGGAGCACAAGGACCGCAGGGCTCACGAAGCTGGCCCCCATCTTTGAAATACGGGGATTTCTCGGCAAACGAAACTGAGGCCGTCGGCCGTTTGACGGGTTTTATTGCAAGTTTATTCTACCAAGTCCGGCCAAAAGGGGCCCATACTTACGATTATCTTTAGAGACGCAATGGTTTTTCATTTGTTACCGGAGTGCCAGTTGACTCAGCAGAACCAACTGAAAAGCTCCTGGAGAAGATTGCCTTTATAAGGCAGACGCACTACGGTGGCTTTTACGACTTCATTCCGGACCTTGCCCTTGCCGACACTGCTTACACCAATATAGCACTAGGAGCTCATACTGACACGACTTACTTTACTGATCCCGCTGGGTTGCAAGCGTTCCATCTCCTATCCCACACCGGCCCTAGCAACGAAGCCAATCCAGGAGAAAATCTCGGAGGCCAATCTCTACTTGTCGATGGATTCCATGTTGCGGATATTCTCAAGAAAGAGGACCCAAAGTCATTTGAGGTGCTGAGCAAGGTCAAGCTTCCGTGGCATGCTAGCGGCAATAAGGGGATCACCATAGCACCTGACAAACTGTATCCTGTTCTCGAAGTAGACGAGAGCACTGGCAAGATACATCGAGTCAGATGGAACAACGACGATCGTGGAGTCGTCCCCTTCGACAGTGACCACTCTCCAGCTGAGTGGTATAGGGCCGCAAGGAAGTGGCACGACATCTTGACAAGAGAGTCTATTGAGTATTGGTTTCAGCTTAAGCCAGGCAATCTTCTAAGTGAGTCTACACGATCTTGATTAGAATCCCTACTAATACGGACCTATAGTCTTCGATAACTGGAGGGTTTTACATGGTAGAAGCGCCTTTACTGGAGTGCGAAGGATATGCGGTGGATATAGTAAGTCCAATGTTTCTTTCGTCCGCATCGTAACAGCTATACAGTACTGACTAATATTCCCCCAGTTAACCGGGATGATTTTATCTCGAGATGGAGAAACACTAATTACCCACGGGACGAGATCCTAAAGCGAATTATAGGCTAACTTTTATCCCTGGCGCTACCGGCCATACTCGGCATAACATGCTCGGGTAGAAATATCCCTTGGCTGGTCAGGTTCAGACCTAGGATTTTTGGAGGCTAAGAGACGACACAAGTAACACCGGTGTACTTACGCAGAGCTAGGTATTTTATTTGCCATATTTGGCAATCCGTTAACTTGACTCAACTTGTTCTTACGTTATAGTTGCATATCAACGTCGTTATTCCTTAGCTTCTCCAACATGCCCGGCGGGTATCAAGTGACCCCCCTCATTGCCCCATTGCCTAATGTCTGGGGGAAACGACCAAAGCGGTCCACGCCCTCTATACATAGAACAAAAGCTGGATATCTATGTAGGTAGCTTGCGCTTATCTCTATACCCTCCATGTATTAATGCAAGGCGAGCCCATGAGTTTTCATGAGCTTGCATTTGGCGCATCGATCCCACGCTGCTTTGGATGGCCACTTGAATAAGAGCTGCAGTAGTCAGGCGTTCTAGCAAACCAGCTTTCACAATTCGCTTTAGGCGGTTACTACTCTGCAGTTTGTCTGCAGGGTATGGATCTTAGCAGGCGACCCTTTACTGCACCTGGACGTCATCTTCGGCCCGGGTCCATCACATCGGCGCAATTCGGTGATTATCGTATAGGGTCTGTAGTTTGCGGGATACCACGTTTTTATATACAATTAATTCCTATGTTTTTTTTTCCCGCCGTGCGTCGCCTGCTATTTAAATTCCTCTCATTTCTCTTCCGTTGTCTAGAACAGAGAATACCAATTCTCGGCATTCATCCTCGGTTTACTACACCTTCCCGTTTTTCTGATTCTCTAGACCGTCTTATACAGATTCAACCGTCAAGATGGCTGATATGAACACTGGCACTTTCAAACATGACATTACAGAACCTCCCAAATCTAATCTAGTTTTGCCGCTATTCTCCCTTAAAGGAAAGACAGCTATCGTCTCTGGCGCTGGCGCTGGAATCGGTCTCTCAATAGCTCATGCGTTTGGTATGAACGACATCCCTCATTTAGCAGTCCATATATCTATAGCATTGAACGTACACTAACAAAGGATAGTAAGTGAATGGCGCATTGTTATTGTTATTTCAGCGCATCTATAAGAGCCCCGTCCCTTACAATCGACCCTAGTAATAGAGCGCAAGACACAGACTCCGTTGTTAAAAACCGAAAGGCTTCTAACGGTACTCACAATTTGTTCTACCGTGGTAGGCTAACTTGTATTAGGCTGAAGCGGGAGCCGATGTTGCGATATGGTACAACTCCAACAAGAAGGCCTTAGAGGAGGCCGCCAATGTCGAGAAGACTTATGGGGTTAAGTGTGAGTAAATAGTCTTGGACCTTGAGGCTCTGGTGTACCTGATCTGAACTTTGATGAATAGGCAAGGCCTACCAGGTCAACGTATCGACATGGGAAACGGTCCGGGCCGCCGTTGACGAAATCGTCGACGAGTTTAACGGTAGACTTGATATCTTTGTCGCGAACTCGGGTATTGCGTGGGAGGACGGTCCCTTCATCGATGGCCCGCTCGAGACGATGCAGAAAGTGTTGAAGGTAAATATTGACGGCACCTTGTTTTGCGCACGAGCTGCCGCGCTGCACTGGAGGCGGCAAAAGAAAGAGGGCACTACTGTCGACGGACAGCCGCTCGAAAACTTCAGCTATGGCAGTTTCATCAGCACCGCTAGCATGAGCGGTCACATCGTCAATATTCCTCAGCAGCAGACCGTATACAACGCGTCTAAAGCCGCGATCACTCATGCCTGTAGGTTTAGCCTGGCCATGTCATGCAACCTTACGATCTCCATACTTACAATAGTCGCAGGCAAGTCATTGGCGGTTGAGTGGGTTGGCTTTGCGCGTGCCAACTCAGTCTCCCCGGGTTACATCAAGACGGATCTTTCTGCCTTCATCCCCCCTGAGACTAAGAAAGTCTTCAAGGACAAGATCCCGATGGGGTAAGTTCCTTTTTTTTGGTCGCCATCCTTACTTCATCATCTAACCGTGACTGCAGACGGGAGGGCGAGCCTGAAGAATTGAAGGGCACTTATCTATACCTGGCTTCTGACGCCTCGTCGTATACGACTGGTATTGACATCATTGTTGACGGTGGCTACTGCGCACCGTAAACGAAAGATTAATATCTTGGTTGAGCTTTTCTGGTTAGGATAAATGGGCACTTCTATAGCGCTAGTGTCTTGGACTCTTGGTGGTAGAGGCGTTTCTCCGTCGTTATTTTTCATAGAGAAGGTAGGCGTCTAGATTATTGAAGCTTATCAGGATACCCTTATGAATAAAGTTTTTTTATTATTTATTATTTATTATTTTTAATTTTTAATTTTATTTTATTTGACTTGGGATTAAATCGTCTGCTATGTAACCGCATTGAATGAGTTGGTGGGTGCTCGTATGGCTAAGCTCTTATCGCCATCTATAATCCGTATTGTGGTATAGATAAGAACATTGAGCACCTAATCGAAGCTTTGTTACCCCTGGGCATGGGATGATGAGTTAACCTTAATGTCCAATCTGCACAGGCTCGGAAAATGTATTATCAGATCTCTAGTGTACGGAATAGGATAGGATACGAGAATCCATTCTTAATTCACACCGAGAATCGCATAAACCAACCACATCAAGTTGGGCTTTTTTCACCTCCTATGTCATATCACTTTTTCGGGGAGGCGTATTTGAAGTCACATAAGCCTGAAGGCCTAGAATCAAAGTACCTTTTTTGTACTCCCTACCCCACTTACCGCGTATTACACCGCATTATTCACATCTTGTTGTACAATCCATCTACAATAGGCAGATTAAGAAGGTACCACGATAGGACTTACATGTACTTAGCCAATACATTCATTATACAGCAAGCTCCAGCTTTCAGGAGGTGCAAGAGCAGGTACATAATCTTTAGCGTAGCACACACAGCACGTAACGAAGAAGTAACACACACACACCCTGATACCTCCCACTTAGATCGGTTTTCGTGCCTTGCCAATCCTGTGATTCTGCCTGCCTTCCGCCGCCTAACCTGCTAACTCATCATTTTCATTTTCATTATTAGGTATTCTCCAGTTTCAGCCCTCGTGCTCCTTTCCACTTCTTCTTCAACATTCAACATTATCCACTACCTTCAACGACCCAATAGATCTCCAAGTTGATTTAATTTTATTCCCCATTTCTCTGTACGCTTTTGCTGCGTTAAGCGCTGTTACTATCCGACCTTCCTAGTCAAAGGCGCATCGTTGTTCATCACCTACATTTTCACTATGGACGCTGGAGAAGGCCAGGCGCCTTTCTCCCCCCCTGCGGGTTCAGTGCCGGATCAACGCAACGTTCAGGTCGACAATGCCATTCGCGCTATTCAGGAGAAGAAGCCTCTTCCTGAGATCGACTTCAGCATCCATACTATGGAAGATGGTACACAAGTTAGCACTATGGAACGGGTCTGCAAAGGTAGGCTGCTTAAAACCAAATTCTTAGGAATCTTAGGAATCTTAGGAACTACCCCGCCACTCGTACACAATGCTGATTGACTGACCGACTGGCTATCTAGATGTTCAAGCGCCCGCCACATTCAAGCCTACCGACGAACAGTTTTTCGAGGATGATACCCATACGAAACCCAACATTACTTTTTTGAAGCAGCACTTTTATCGCGAAGGCCGATTGACCGACGAGCAAGCCTTATGGATCATCAAGACTGGTACTGAGCTCCTACGCAGCGAGCCCAACCTATTGGAGATGGATGCCCCTATAACAGTCTGCGGTGACGTTCACGGCCAATACTACGATCTGATGAAGCTTTTCGAAGTCGGTGGCGACCCGGCTGAGACCAGGTATCTCTTCCTTGGCGATTATGTCGATCGAGGCTATTTCAGTATCGAGTGTGTTCTATACTTGTGGTGCTTGAAGATACATTACCCAAAGACTCTTTGGTTGCTACGCGGGAACCACGAGTGTCGCCATTTGACCGACTACTTCACCTTCAAGCTTGAATGCAAGCACAAGTACTCCGAGGCTATCTACGAAGCTTGTATGGAGTCATTCTGCTCTCTTCCGCTTGCTGCTGTAATGAATAAACAATTCCTCTGCATCCACGGAGGGCTCAGCCCCGAGCTGCATACGTTGGATGATCTGAGAAATGTAGGTCCTCGAATATTTCCTTCAGCCTTATCCCTAGTGTAAGATATGGCCCGTTGCTGACCTGAGATAGATTGACCGCTTCCGGGAACCGCCTACCCAAGGATTGATGTGCGATATCCTATGGGCTGATCCCCTAGAGGATTTCGGTCAGGAGAAGACCAGCGAATACTTCATGCACAATCATGTGCGCGGTTGTTCGTATTTTTTCTCCTACCCTGCGGCATGCGCCTTCTTAGAGAAGAACAACCTGCTCTCCATAATTCGAGCACACGAGGCTCAAGACGCTGGTTATCGTATGTACCGTAAGACTAGAACTACCGGGTTCCCAAGCGTTATGACCATATTCTCCGCGCCCAACTACCTCGACGTTTATAACAACAAGGCGGCGGTATTGAAATACGAGAACAATGTTATGAATATTCGGCAGTTCAATTGCACACCGCATCCGTATTGGCTTCCTAACTTTATGGACGTATTCACTTGGTCTTTACCGTTTGTTGGTGAGAAAATTACCGATATGCTAATCGCCATCCTACATACCTGCTCAGAGGAGGAGCTTAAAGAGGAAACACCTCTATCGTCGTCTCCTGGCCCGCAGTCGCCTCCGCTCGGCGGTCCTTTATCAGACCCGGATTCGATTGAGTACAAGAGACGGGCCATTAAGAACAAAATCTTGGCCATTGGTCGACTATCACGAGTTTTCCAGGTACTTCGGGAGGAGTCCGAGAGCGTTACGGAACTCAAGACCGTATCCGGTGGACGACTACCTGCGGGTACACTCATGCTTGGCGCAGAAGGAATCAAGAACGCCATTAATACCTTCGAGGATGCTAGGAAAGTCGATCTCCAGAACGAGAGGTTGCCACCTAGTCATGAGGAAGTTCAGAAGCACCAGGAAGAGGAACGACAGCAGGCATTAGAGAGAGCCTCCCGGGAGGCTGACAATGATAAGAAACTACAAACCCTTTCCAGGAGGTTGAGCACGTAAGTACTGACTTGTTGTCATTTAATCAGCATCCGCTTACCATCAAGCAGGGATCGCAAGCGATGATCCAGTGCGAATGTATATCAGCTAATCGTTGAGATAGTGGGTGAACATCAACTCAATGTTCGCATTTATAGTGATTGTGCTTGATGCATATCTTGGCTTAGCAGATTAGAACATCCTATTAAGGCAGTGTTTTCGGTAATTCTTCGAACGATACTAGTGAAGCCTTGCCTGGATTATTGCTCTAATAGCACAATACTGAGGATTCAAGGGGCCCTAATAAGACAAGCTGGACGATACAGTTTCATGTGACTGACGCAGAATTGAGACGAACGCGGTGTTGGGAAGGGGATGTCTTACGATACTTGGCGAGTTAATGAAAACCTTAGGACTGTGCTAGAGCCCTAGGACAGTACCAGGCCTACGAATACCTGACCCTGATCTACTGTTATCCGTAGAACCGATTTAACATCATATTAAAGCACTTAGACATGTGGTTACTGAATTAGACAAATACTTGGCGTATTGAACGGCTAATCGTAATACCGACGAGATATAATTCCTGGATTCTTCGACTCCCAAGCCAGTCTCGTTTTCGTCCCTACATCAACAGCTTGATAGCCCATCCTTAGGTGGTTAGTGGATAATGTGGCTGAAGCGAAGCTAGGTATCCATTCATCCTTTTGACTGTCCTCTCACTCTCCTCCGACGGCGGTAGAATCTTCCATTATCTCATATACAAAACCGTCTAATTCCAAATTCACTCAAATATATAAACATTGATCACATAACCTAAAAAATAGCGAGTATATTGGGTGGACTGGCAACGCCGCCAGGGACGTTACACGGCTCGCTGACGACGAAGAAGGACCAGCGCTTCTGCGCCTCGCAGTATGCGGCGAGCTTTTCTAGGTCGAATAATTCGCCGATCGGACACCCCCAGCCAGAAAGAAGGACTTCGTGCAGGATGTGCGGGGAGTCGGGGGGCGCGGGCCAACTCTCGACTATAGATAGGATGGACGTTAGTGGTAAGAGGGAGGGGAGAAGGGTTGGAAGATGGTTAGGAATCGGGGGCTACGTACAAGAAGGCTGGTCCCCTGCCACGGCCGAGAAGTGCTCCCAGATCCAGCGCAGCATGGCTTCCGACCGTTCGACGCCGCCGAAGTGGTGAGGGACCACGGCTCGGTAGGCGCTGAGCTCGGCGTCGGTTTTCTGGGGGTAGGTTGCTGTGAAGCCTATGGGTGTTTGTTGTTAGTATGCTGTCTGGGCTGGGCAAACATCTGAAATAAGTTTAAGGGGCTAGAGGTGGAAGCGAGGGGGGCTATGTTAGAATGGGACAGGGTAGGGTAGGAAGGAAAGGAAAGGGGGAAAATGCGTGCCTGAGCGGATGAATAAGATGTCACCGAATTTAACCTCAGTCTTTTGCGCAGCTAGACACGCCTGCAGATGCTCGAGCGGGATCGCATCGCTTTTAAATGGGTCGTAGGGCTTAAGGTCAGCAGCAGGCTGCGCGAGCCGCCAGCTGTGGTAATCGACTAAGACGCCGCGGCCTACGATACCCTGTTCCGCCCACGCTGTTGGTTGGCTTGTCAGCTCATCATGCCACCACACATACGCGCACATATATATATATATATATATACCGGCTTCCTTCCTCCCCCTCTTCCCCTTCTTCTTCAGAAATTAAACGCACCATGTATCCCATTAACCGTAGTCTTTTTCCCGCCGTCCTCATCATTGACACCGTGTATATCCTCCATAGTCACGCCATTGTAGAAGCGCTCCTCGCGCTGGTAGGCGTAGTGTCGCAGGCCGTCCCACTGCGTCGAGACCTGGGAGTTGAAGGTCCAGACGTCGTCGTTGACGACGCGGGGGGACTTGCGGATGAGGGATTGCGTGAATACGTGGCGCGAGAAGAATGATTGTTGGGGCTGCGCGTCGAGGGGCCAGTTTAGGGAGATCCTAGAGGGGGGTATGTATGGGTCAGTTTGGGTAGGTTAGGTAGGTAGGTACGTGCTAGTCGGGCTTGTAGGAGCGGGATGGGGGAGAGTTGGATAGGATAGGATAGTGACTGGACTGGACTGGACTGGTCATGCGTACCTGCGACCAGTTTTGATCTCATCCTTGGCTGCGGCGGCTACCCGCTCGTCTGTTAGTCGATTGAGTGTTCCCAGCTCGTCTTTTTCGCCGTATAAACCCCATGCCGAGTAGTGCGGGTCTGTCGGCCGTAGGGGGAGGTCCTCGAAGTTCGGGATCCCGTTGTTGTTGAGCTTGTATCCGGAGACGGGCGGGGCCATGGTTGTGTGTACCTATGTGTATAAGTCAAATGAGTCTTTGGGGTTTTGAATAAATGCCCTCTATTGTAGATTAGGTAGGTACTATAATAGATAGATCAGTAAAATTTTAACCTCATAATACGTTCTGTATACAGAATAAATGTGTTCTATTCATGGTAGAATAGTTAGCAACAATAAGCGTATCATGACGAAAAGATGCTATCCCCCTCCTTTTATCTTAGCACCTTTTCTATGTCGTGTCGCGTCGGGAAAAGACATGATGCCGATCGTAGGTCATTCATCTCCCCGCACTCGGATAGGTTCCACGGTTGAGATGCAGGTTGAGGTTAACCTAGATCTTTACGTCTATGTCTTGGAGTATAACTAGCACTATCTCGATTGCTGTTATGTGACCCCACAATGGGAACTGGCTCGCTTGGCGGGTTAATACGTAGCGAACCCTTCCCATCTGTGGGAATTAGTAGCATTACCTAGCGTAGTGGCTTGTTCGATATAATAAATATTTATCTACTTACTTAGGTATCTATCTACTCTATCTACTCTATCTACTCTATCTACTCTATCTACTCTATCTACTCTATCTACTCTATCTACTCTATCTACTCTATCTACTCTATCTACTCTATA